>NW_007250863.1:253352-290190 GCF_000164805.1 Carlito syrichta
TCTAACTCAAAAAAAAAAAAAAAAAAAGAAAATTTGGAAAAGGGACTAATAGAAATTTTTTTAAAATCAGTCATTTTAACCGTTTTATTTATTTATTTGTTTGTTTGTTTTTGAGTTGGAGTCTCAACTCCCGGCCACTGCAGCCTCGACCTGCTGGGTTCCGGGGATCCTTCCATCTCAGCCTTCCAAGTAGCCGGAATTACAGGCGCACGCTACCACACCCGGCTAATTTTTTGATTTATTGTAGAGATGAGGTCTCGCCAAGTTGCCCAGGCGGGTCTCGAACCCGCGGGCTCAGGCAATTCACTCACTTCGGCCTCCCAAGGCGCGGGATTACAGGCTGAGCCACCGAGCCCGGCCCTAGAAATTTTGAAGAACAATCATAGGTAGCCAATTAACAGTGGCAAAAATCCCATAATCGATCCAGGCAGAAAATATAAATATGTAGGCAGCCATTAGCCAAAGTACTTATAATAAAACTCTTTTTACGGAATTGGAAAAAAATGACATGAAACTTGAGTTTTTATTATGAGCACTCATTCACTTTAAAATTCAAATAGGTCTGCTTTGGGGGAGAGTTAAGGGCTTTCTAAAATATATAGTATAGTAGGTTACCTTTGTGGGGTTTTGTTTGTTTGTTTAAGAGACAAGGCTAATCTCAAACTTCTGGGCTCAAGCAATTCTCCCACTTCAGCCTCCGAGGAGCTGGAACTACAGGTACAGGCCACTGTATCCGATTTACCTTTGTTTTTGTTACACATGCTCAAGTTTTAAATTTGTATGCAGTGAAATCTATAATACTTATTTCTGTGATTCCTTTTTATCTTTTCAATGCCTAGTAACTCCCCATACACATCTCATTTACTAATTATTCTCATTTGTTTTCTTACTAAATATTGAACATCTACTATGTGCAGAAATTGTTCTAGGTACATATCAGAAAACAAAACAGACAGAATTTCCTGCCTTGATGGGGCTTATTTCTAGAGGGAAGAGACAAGAAACATAATAGGTATACTGCATGATATAGTAAAAGATAAGGGCCATTTTAACTAGTGTAGGGTTGTGGAGATTGCCAGTGCCAGAACAGGAGCTGGGGGTTGAGCTTGTTGCAATTATAAACAAAGCGGTGAGAGTAGACCTCATTTGAGATCATATTTGAAGAAGATGATTTAAAGGAGATGCAAGAGTAAGCCACACAGATACTTGAGGGATGAGAATTCTAGGAAAAGGAAACAGTATGTGCAAAGGCTCCAAGTCCAGAGGGCCCTTGGAACGTTCAGGGAACATCAGAGAATTCACTACAGCTGAAGCCGAGTAAGCAAAGGAGAGAATGGTCAGAGATGTGATCAGAAAGTTCAAGAGGTCTTGTGTAACGTTGTTAGAACTCTGGCATCTCCTCTGAGTAAAATGAAAGCCATTGGAGGGTTCGTGATATCACTTGGGTCTTGACAGGATCACTGGCTGCTCTGTTGAAAACAGAATGTAAGAAAACGAGTAGAGTGACCTGTTAAGAGGTTATTACAAATAATACAGGTGAGATATGATGGTGAGGATCACTGTGCAACTGCAGAGCTGGTTAGAAGTGGTCAGATAAGCTGAAGGCAGAGGCAGCAGGATTTCCTGATGGAAGAACAGTTGTCATCAACTGAGAGGAAGAAGAATATGGAGAGGAGAGATGGACAAGATTAGATCCGTTTTTGACATGTTAACTTGAGATGCAGATTTGACAATTAAATGATGCTGAGTAGTGTACTGAGTTGAATAGTGTCCCCCCCAAATTCATGTCTATCCCTCTCAGAATGTGATCTTATTTGGAAATAGATCTTTGCAGACATAATTAGTTAAATTAAGCTGAGATTCTACAGGATTCGGATGGCCCCTAAACCAATGACTGTTATTCTTATAAGAAGGCCATGTAAATACACAGGGACATATAGGGGGAAGTTCCATATGAGGATGGAGACAGAGATTACAAGGATCTGGTTACAAACCAAGGCACACCAAGGATTGTTAGCAACTACCAGAAGCTAAGGGGAGAAGCATGGGACAGCATTTTTCTCAGAGCCTTCCTACCTAACCAGTTCTGCTGATACCTCATTTTGAACTTCTGGCCTTATGACCCACGAGGAAAAAAAAATTCCATTTCAACCCACCCAGTTAGTGGTAGTTTTTTATGACAACCTAGAAAACTCAGATAGGTAAGTAGGCAATTGAGAATATGAGAGTATAGTTTAGGCAAAAGGTCTGGATGGGAGATAGAAATTTGTGAGTCAGAAACTTACTCACAGACAGCATTTAAAGCCTTGAAATGAAATCTCAAGCAAATTTAATAAATTTGGAAGAAGGAAAAGAGGGAAGAGAAGAAAGCAAGAATGGGACCCTAGAACCCTTAGTATTAAGAGTTTGGGAAGATGAGGAGGAGCCATGTAAGGAGAATCACACCTTAGGTAGGAGAAAAAGGACAAGATGTGATATCCTAGATGTCAAATAAAGAAGTCAAATGAGTTCAGATGAAAGACTAAGGTATTTCCTTTTTTTAAAATTTTATTTATTCATTTATTTTTTATTTTAAAGATGTGGGATACAATTCAGGATGAGGTATACAAACTTGATTATGCAGGTACCCTTGTTATGAGGTGTGCCCCTCCCTCCCCTATCAGTTTCCCTCAACTGCCAATCCTACCCTCTCCTCCCTCCCCCCACCCCTCCCCCCGGCCGTTTCCCACTACTGCCAATCCCTTTCTTATAGTATTAAGATAATTGTTCAAGGTAAGCTTATGAGAGAGAGCATATGGTACTCTGTCCTTTGTTTCTGTAATAGATCACTGAGTACGATCGATTTTATCCATCCAAGTTGCTGCAAAGTCCATATGTTTGTCCTTTATGGCTGCATAATATTCCATTGTGTATATGTACCACTTTTTTTTTTTTTTTTTTTTGAATTGGAGTCTCACTACTCTGTCACCCAGACTGGAGTGCAGTGGCACGCTCCTGGCCACTGCAACCTTGACCTGCTGGGCTCTGAGGATTCTTCCACCTCAGCCTTCCAAGTAGCTGGAACTATAGGCCCGCGCTACCATGCCCTGCTAATTTTTTGATTTATTGTAGAGATGAGGTCTCACCAAGTTGCCCAGGTGGGTCTCGAACCCGCGGGCTCAGGCAATCCACTCACTTTAGCCTCCCAAAGCGCGGGATTACAGGCTGAGCCACCCAACCCGGCTACATTTTTTAAAATCCAGTCCAGCTTTGATGGGCAGCATGGTTGGTTCCATGTTTTTGCTATTGTGAACAGAACTGCAACAGACATAACATGACCAGGTATCTTTTTTGCAGAATGACTTGAGCTCCTCCGGTATATTCCCAATAGGGGAATTGCTGGGTCATAGAGTTTAAGGTATTTCAATTAGCCAGGCATGGTGGTGTGTGCCTGTAACTCCAGCTACTTGGAAGGCAGAGGCGGAATGATCATCTGAGCCCATCAGGTTGAGGCTGCAGTGGCCGTGAGCGTGTTACTGCACTCCAGCCTGGGCAACAGAATGAGACTTCGACTCAAAAAAAAAGATATCTCACCAAGTTCCAAAAATCATAAGGTAGGGATATTGCCAGAAATTACTCTAAATCTATTAAGTTAATCTGGGGAAAAGTGACATGTCTACACCATTCTGTTTTGCCAATCAGTATTTTGGTATATCTTTCCATTTAGTAAATAATTTTTGTCTCTCTGTTATTTGATAATTTTCTCCATTGAAGTGTCACAAATTTTTTCTGTGGATTTTTATTTGGGGCTTGTGTTGCTATTACAAATATAATCCACTTCCCCCCATCATAGTTTCTAATTGGTAAGTACCGGTATTGGAACACTCTGGATTTTTGTATATGAATCTTGTATTTACTCTCTCCCATTTGTCAAAAGCCTACACTATTTTGGAGACCATGTGTAAGTAAATGCTAATCTTCACAACAACCTTGTGGAAATGGAGATGCATTCATTATTTTAACAGTTTTTCAGTCAATTCTCTGACTTTTCTCTGAATGCAATTACATTGTCTGCACCAAATAATCATGCTCTATCTTTTCTATAATTGCACCTTTTCATTTCCTTCATTTGTCTTCTTTCAGGACAAGCAGAGGATCATTTAAACCTCTTTTAATGCTTCGGGTATATAATTATGGAGGCCAGCTACCTGTCATTTGCAGCAATGCTTATAAATTATGCTGAGCTGTTGCCCCTAATAGAAACGGCTGTGTCTGCTGTTATCTTCCGTGCTATCACTTCTGTTTTCAAGGCTCTCCTCTACCTCACCCATTGTGTAGTTTCTAATCTGATAAACAATATACTTATAATCATAGACTTAATTTTAGACAGATTTCTATGAGAAAAAAAAGGTTGCCAGGAGCAGTGGCTCACGCCTATAATTTCAGCACTTTGGGAGGCTGAGGCAAGAGGACTGTCCGAGCCCATGGGTTCGAGACCAGCCTGGGTAACTTGGCGAGACCTCATCTCTACAATAAATTAAAAAATGAGCTGGGTGTGGTGGCGCACATCTGTGGTTCCAGCTACTTGGAAGGCTGAGGCAGAAGGATTACCTGAGGCCAGCAGGTCAAGGCTGCAGTGGCCATGAGTGTACCACTGCATTCCGGCCTAGGCAACAGAGTGAGACTCCTATGCAAAAAAATAAAAAAACAACAACAAACCAAAACAAAGTGAAATATCTGTGTGTTTGGAGGGTTCCACTGGTAAGTGGTGTTCATGGTAGCTGTTTTGTGTTCAGAGACACTTTCCTGCTTACCCTAGATAACGGGTTGTCAAAGCCTGCCCTCTGGATCAGGGAATGCTCTGTACTAAACTTTATTTAAAATCATTAGCATGGGAGTTAGAAGACATGGTTCCTATTTCTCCTGTGAATTTGCAGTATTTGTCACTTCTGCCTTCTGGGCTAGAAGTAGGATGACAATATCTTCCATTTCTGCAAATATCATGTCACAGTTTTCTAAACTTTTCCACCTGCATTATTTCATTTGTTCCTTCTCCTAACCTTTTGAAACCATCAGGCCAGGGACTATCATTTCCGTTTTACAGAGGAGCAATTCTGAAGCCCAGGAGACTAGGTTGTGATAGACTTGGGGGTTTCCAGAAATTGAGTCTGAGCTAGAACCTTGGTCTGGTGTTTTCTAGTTCACTGCTCTTTCCACTACTGTGCTCTCTCGATGCCTTAAAGTCAGTCAAAGCAAATTCTTCTAGATATGACTACTATTTATGGTAGGTTTGCCTACCATAATTAAATTTTGGCAGGCTTATGGGGGGACATGGAAAACATTCCCCACCATCCTCCACCCTAAACTGGGGGACTCCCAGGCTCTGGCAGAGATCTTACCCTAAGAGTAAACTATTTTCTTATTCCCGGGCTCGGGGTTTGGTTTTCCTGGGAGTGTGAATGTGAAGGCCAATTATAAAGTTAGAGGGCACAGTCCCCAAGACTGGTCTCACAATACCAACTGAAGTTTTAGAGGGTTCCCAAAACCACCCTCTGGTTTGATAGTCCCTAGAAACACAGAACTCACTTAAAACTGTTATAGCCACCATTATGGTTTATTACAGGGAAAGGATACAGGTTAAGTCAGTAAAAAAGAGACACATAAAGCTGAGTTCAGGAAGGTTCCAAATTATTGTCCTTTCCCTGTGGAGTCAGGATATACTGTGACATCAATGTGTGACATTAATGTGTGACAATACACACAATGCATTGCCAGCCATGGAAGCTCGTCGAAGCCTAAGCCTCAGCGTTCAGTTTTTATTGGAGCTCCATTACATAGGCATGATTGATTGAATAACTAATTGGGCACATGGTTGCTCGCAGTCTTTAATCTTGATACTGGATGACCCAAAATATGCACCCAAAGTCTCATTGTTGGTCTTTCTGGAGAGATCAGTTCCAACTCTAAGGCTACATGGGAGTGTCCTGTCCCCACCCTAAATGGCACTGACTTGGTGACCCAAGGCTCCCAGGCAAAGAAAGACACTAGAGATTACCTTCCAGAAGCCAAGGACAAAAGCCAGACCCGTAGAGAATATTAGTTCTTCACTACACAGTGACATTTTTGTTTTCTGCCCAGTTAGAAAGAGAACTCAAGGGCTTTGCTCAGGGGCTTGGAGCTTTTGAAGAGAGAGTTCCCCTTGTGCTTGAAAGGCACTCTAGTTCTCCAAGGAAAAAATGGAACTCACCCTACAGCTGGAAAACAGCCCTTAACCAATCAGTAACACAAACAATACTCCAGGAGGCCTTGGTTTTCTAATCAGCAACCCAAATCCTACCAAGCAAATTGCCCATAATGTGTCATCCAAATTGCACATAGACCCAAATGTTTCACTTAAATGTAAAACAAAGATAACAGAGTGTATCCTAGTGAAATGTGCCTCTCTTCAATCATGCTGTTCTTTCCCTAGTGCTCAAGATTTACACCCTGCTGACAAGTTACCCTATATCACCTGCCCAGCAAGCAAAACTCCCATTGGAGAAAGTCAACTATTTTTGAAATGCTTCTTTAGTGTTTTCCAGATACGAAGTCTGTCAGTCAAGGAGCCAGAAAGAACCTACATAGTTGGTGGCAGGCGCTGAACTAGCATTACAGAGAATGCAAATCTTCCCTCAGGGATCTGGCAGTCTGAAAGGGTAGGGAAAATACACACATAGATAACCGAAGGGTGGCATAGAGATGGTGCCAATAGATGTATCAGCAAAGGAAATAAAAAGTTCTTTCCTCAGAGCATGGGACACAGGCCCGTGCCTTGTCCTTCTCAAGGGTGAGAAGACATTGTCACCTAGTCCTGGGGCATTTAGTTTTCTTTGAAATTGGCTTTTTTTTTTTTTTTTAATGTCCAGCCCCACAGTCCAATGTGGACTGGTTCTACTCTTGGAATGTGTTTCCACCAGGGTCAGGTTTTCTTAGTCATGCCTTTCTCTGTTGACCCCCAGGGTTTCAACAGTACCTGAAGTAGATGGCTAAGTGCAGAAATGCAATAGGACTTGGAGCCTGGAGCTCTCTCTGGGAGATCTGGGCGGGCTGTGAGAGACAGAAGGGTTCATGTTTCTGGAAAAACAAGACTGAGCAGTTAGCAAAGATACTTCCTTCTCTGCCGTCTTAATGGATGACAAAATTCAGTCCAAAAGTAGAGAGTGAATTGTTTTATTTATTAAATTCCTCATCAGAATTTTTATTTGTTTTTTTTTTTTTTAAGCCAAGATGTGATTTTCTTTATCTAGTAATATGAAATGCGGTTAGGGTGGGGCAACAGGAAGCCACTACATTAGAAACAAGAGTTTCAGGCCAGGCGAGGTGGCTGGCCTGAGAGGAGGCCGAGGTGAGAGGATTGCCTGAGCCCAGGGGTTCAAGACCAGCCCAGGCAACTTAGTGAGCCCTCATCTCTACAATAAATAAAAAAATAAGCTGGGAGTGGTAGCGCATGCTTGTAGTTCCGACTACTTGGAAGGTTGAAGCGGAAGGATCACCTGAGCTCAGCAGGTTGAAGCTGTGGTGGCTGTGAGTGTGCTACTGCACTCCAGCCTGAGTGAGACTCAAAAAAAAAGAAAGAAAGAAAGAATGAAAGAGACTATCTTAGTCAATATGCAAATCTTGAGCTGTCACTTAGCTGCTACTTCAGGTGTCTCATCTGTAAAAAATCAACGAGGCTGCCCTCCCCACTCAACACACAGTGTTCTCTGCACACGGTTAGAACAATTTTCTAATACTGTAATTTCCCTCTGGGTCAGTCTTTGCCCCTAAATGACTGACCACACATCCTCCATGGTCTCAGTCAAGCGTTTAGATGATTTGCTCAAACTGACTCAGTCCCACCAACCTCCCACCAATCCAACCGCATTTCTCTCTACCCCCTCAGCTGAACGAACGCTCCGAGTGCAGTGGCTCATGCCTGTAATCCTTGCACTTTGGGAGGCTGAGGCGAGAGGATTGCCTGAGCTCAGGGGTTCAAGATCAGCCTGGGCAACTTGGCGAGACTTCATCTCTTCAATAAATCAAAAAATTAGCCAGGTGTGGTGGCATGTGCCTATAGTTCCATCTACATGGAAGGCTGAGTTGGAAGGACGGCCGGAGCCCAGCAGGTCAACGCTGGGGTGGCTGTGAGTGTGCCACTGTACTCCAGCCTGGGGTGACAGAGTGAGACTCCGACTCAAAATTAAAGATTGGTAAGTGGTCTTGTTTTTATCTTGATCTATCACAGTGACAGGGTGACCTTGTCTGATGCTGATGTTCTGCGAACTGTTTTCCTTCAGCAGAGAACACCAAAGCCCAACTGTCCATCCCAAGCCAGCTCAGCACAAAATCGAGGCCTACTGAAAGTAGGATAGCCCCGGATGTCAGGGCTGATCTTTTTCTTAGTGTGGAGGGTCTCCTTGCTATTTGCTGACTACACTGCTTCATGCCAATCCTCAGAACCAGGACTAGGGGAGGCAGGTGAGGCAAGCAGGACACAATATCTGGGAAGAATTCATCGCAGATACCAGCCCTGGGTTAGCATGGCCCTGCAAGGAGTGTCTCCACAAATTCTGTACGTGACTCGCCTTGCCAGTCTCACCTCTGTCCCATGTTGCAAAATCTTTCAGGTGAGCCCTTCTTCCTTCCTTTTCTCATCCCAAATTTTACCTAACTGCCTCCTAAGACCGACACAGCTTCCCCTTTTCTGACAGGTAATGCTCTTTTGGTCACCTCAAGAAACATAGTATACGATGAAACGTGGTCCTTTAGTATTTGCTAACTGCTTCTTGTGGATTTGATCGGTTATTCCAGTTGCATGGTAGCTCTTAGCCTGGCTGGATCTTTCTCATCATTCATGTCTCAGTTTACTATTTATGACTTTTTTATTGTTATTTTTTGAGTTGGAGTATCTTTCACCCAGACTGGAGTACAGTGGCATGATCACAACTCACCTCAGCCTTGACCTCCTGGGCTCAGAAGAGTCTCCTGCCTCAGCCTCCTGTGTAGCTGGTACTACCACAGCTTTGATCTCCTGGGCTCAGGTGATCCTTTAGTCTAAGCCTCCCAAGTAGCTGGGAATACAGGTGCACACCACCACACCTGTATTCCCAGCTATATTTATTTATTTTTTATAGTGATGAGGTCTCACTATGTTGCCCAGGATGGTCTTGAACTCGTGGCCTTAAGCAATCCTCCCATCTCGGCCTCTCAAAGTTTTGGGATTACAGGTGTAAGCCACTATGTTCGACCTCATTCTCTCTCTCTCTTTTTTTTTTTTTTGGAGTTGGAGTCTCACTCTGTTGCCCAGGCTGGAGTGCAATGGCACACTCACAGCCACCACAGCCTCGACCTGCTGGGCTCAGGCAATTCTTCCACCTTAGCCTTCCAAGCAGCTGGAACTACAGGTGTATACCACAACACCCGGATAATTTTTTTATTTATTGTAGAGACGAGGTCTCACCAAGTTGCCCAGGTTAGTCTCGAATCTGTGGGCTCAGGTAATCCTCTCGCTTCTACCTCCCAAAGTGCTGAGATTTCATTCTCTCTCTTTACTTTGTTTTATTTTTTCCACTCACTGATCACTACCTGAACGATTTTTACTTGTTTATATGTTATTTTCTATTTCCACCAGCACCTCAATGTCAGTTCTATAATGTAGGCAAGTATCTGTCTTTTTCAGCCTGTATCTCCAGGGATATACTTAGTGTATAAGAGATAATATGTTTGAGATATAGTTATTGCCCACAGTGCATACGTTGGAGGGCAGGGGAAGGACGTTGGGTTAGAACAGCAAGTCCTGGATTCACAATCCAAGTTTAATCAGTGCTTGACTGATTTTAGATTATGCAAATGCATTTTGGCAGATTAAAAGCACAGGCTCATCAGGCACCCTGTAGTTCGATTGCTCACACCTGTAATCCCAGCACTTTGGGAAGCAGAGAGGAGAAGACCTGAGCCCAGAAGTTCAAGACTAACTGGGAAATCTGACGAGACCTCGCCTTGGTAATATATCAAAAGCCAGGCATGTGACTTGAACTTGTAGTTCCAGCTACTTAGAAGGCTGAGGTGGAAGGATCGCTTGATCCCAGCAGATCGAGGCTGCAGTAGCCATGAGTATGCCTCTGCAATCCAGCCTGGGTGACAGAGTAAGACTTTGACTCAAAAAAAAAAAAAAAGCACAGATTCACACATAAATACTACTGATTGATGCTCTGATTGCCAATCATTTAAAAAGGTCTAATAACCCTAATCAGACTAATTCAAGTTGCCATATACAATTAGTAATTACACTGTACTTTTGGAAAGATAATTTTGAAATTCAGGGTTTTTCCCCTAATTATTTCAAATTCATGAAGTTTTAAAATTATAAATTGGTGAGGACTCCATGCAGGATTGAATTCCTCATTCAAGCTTCCCTAAAACATTTTAGATGCTGAGGGTAGAAAGAAAAGAACAATTTTATGGGGAGGAAGAAAGTCAAATAAATTTTCCCTTTGTTTTTTTTAGGTCCTCCCTTACCTGTAATCATCTCATGGGACTTTTTTGTGTATTGTGGTGGTGAGAGGACTTCCATTTCCATCAGGCTAGCCCTGACTTCTACACTGGTTCAATTCTGCTAATATTTATCAGGCAAATGTGTACAGTTCACAACGCTGAACCAGGTAGGAGTGAAGCCCCCGATTGTGTCTCTCCTCCTAAGATAAGTGGCCATTATCATCTTCCTGCCTCTTTGTACTTTGGGTAAATGATCCCTTTGGCTTTTGACTTATCTAACATGGGCTGCTTAAACTATTTAGCCTTTGTTGGCATTCAGGATTTGTTAGTGGAAATTGGTTGAAGGTATTTCTGAGATGTGAAAACCTTTACCTACCTATTTTAGTTGAAATGGTTATAGACTGCAAAGTATTGAATAAGACTATTCATGTACATAAAACAATAAAATGGAGCTTTGTATATGCACAGTAACAGGTCTGGAAGGTTGCCCAGAAAGTTCTTTTGGGAAGAAGTATGATTTGAGAAATAGAGTCAAGGCAGGGTATGACTGATCCTGTCTGAATTTTTCACAGTCAAAATATAATTGTACATTTTTTATATAGCTAAAATATATATATTTTGTTGAGTCAGAGTCTCACTCTATTATCCAGGTTGGAGGACAATGGCACCATCACGGTTCACCGCAGCCTCTACCTCCTGGGCTTAGGCGATTCTCCTACCTCAGCCTCCTAAGTGGCTGGAACTACAGGCATACACCATCATACATGTCTTAATTTCTTTATTTTTATAGAGATGAGGACTCTCTATGTTGCCTAGGCTGGTCTTGAACTTCTGGACTCAAAAAATTCTCTCACTTCAGCCTCCCCGAGTGCTGGGATGACAGGTGTGAGCCACCATGTCCAGCCTAATTAAAATATATTTTTAAAAAAAGTTTAGTTGACAGGAAAAATACATAATGAATGTCGTATTCTCAATTTCATATCAAGGCTAGATGAAAGAGAAAAATCTCAATTCTCAATGAGATTGTATACATTTTAATGAAATTTACAACCAGAAGCGAGAACGCAAGCATTCCTAGAGGTTTCTGGTGATTCCTTCCTAGGAAGCTGTCTATTCCTAGCAAATGACTTTTGTTGGATGACTCATGGCCTACAGCTAGTTCCCCAACCACTCTCAATTCCTACCCCAAAATCTTTGCACCTCCTAGTGCTGGCTTCCTCCACTCTCTATAGAGCCATCCTGTGCCAGCCATATTGTGATCTCCCTCTTCTGCTCTTGACCTGATGTTGATGGGAGATAATTTTCATTATTGTCAATCATTGCCAACATGTCAGCCACCATGTCTGCCAAGTCCCTAGCCACTTATAAAGAAACTGGGTGTACCCACAGCTTTCCTCACTAAACCTGGCTGAACTCCTAACTCAAGGGCAGCCAAAACCTTCAGGCTGGATAGAAGTCCATGAAATATTCTGACATGAAAACTTTTTCAAACAAGGTTAAACTGGCATCAGCAGCATAATTCTTAGGAATTAGATTAAGAAACACTGTGAGCCAGGTGCCGTGGCTCACACTTATAATCCCAGCACTTTGGAAGGCTGAGGTGAGAATACTGCCTCAACTCACGGATTCAAGATGAGCCTGGGCAACTTGGTGAGACCTCATCTCTACAATAAATCAAAAAATTAGCCGGGTGTGGTGGCGCATGCCTGTAGTTCCAGCTACTTGGAAGGCTGAGGCGGAAAGATCGCCGGAGCCCAGCAGATCGAGGCTGCGGTGCCTGTGAGCGTGCCACTGCCCTCCAGCCTAGGAAATAATGAGACTCCAACTCAAAAAAAAACCCACTGTGAATATGGGGTAATTTGTAGTGAGAGTGATTGTTGAGAATGTTGCCAGCTGACACCTATAATCCCAGCACTTTGGGAGGCAGAGGTAAAAGGATTGCTTGAGTCCAGGAGTTCGAGACCAGACTATAAAGAAAAATTAAAACGAGAATGTTGCCTTGAAGTAAAGTGGGAGCCAGGAGGAGCCATGAGCAAGCTGAAGTAGAGACAGAACAGAACTAATGAGCAGATAGATGTTCAGAGAAAGATTGTGAGTAAGAGGTGGGAAAGCCAGCGGATGGTGACAGAGAGCCAGAGATGCCAAGAGAAGCGAACTCCTAGAGAGTAAATGGCTCATGTTAACAGGGGGTGACCTAGCAGAAGACCCAGATAAACTCTACCACATGAACTCCCAGAATAGTCCTGATATCTAAATGACTTTCTCACTGTAGTCTCCTTGAAGCCTGACTCTGACAATATTCCTAACCTTTCTGACACCTGGTAGTTCTGCTTTTCCTGGGTTCTCTGAGACTTTGCCATGAGGCTACGATCACTGTTTTCTCATTTCCTTTTCTCTCCCTTCCTTCCTTCCTTTCTTTTTTGATAGGGACAGGCTCTCACTCTGTCACCCAGGCCGGAGTGCAGTGGCACAATCACAGCTCACTGTAGCGTCGACCTCCTGGGCTCAAGCCACCCTCCCACCTCAGTCTCCTGAGTAGCTGGAACTAGATGCATACATCATCTCACTTTTTAAAATTTTTAAAAATTCTTGTTTTTGTAGAGATAAGGTCTCATTTTATTGCCCAGGCTGGTCTCAAACTTCTGGTCTCAAGTGATGCTCCTGTCTTGACATCCCAAAGTGCTGGGATTACAGGTTTGTGCCACCGTGCTTGGCCTATTTCCTCATTTCTTTTTTTTTTTGAGTTGGAGTCTTACTCTGTCGCCCAGACTGGAGTGCAGTGGCCGCTCCCGGTCACCGCAGCCTGGACCTGCTGGGCTCCGGCGATACTTCCGCTTCAGCCTTCCGCGTAGCTGGAATTACAGGCATGCGCTACCACGCCCAGCTGATTTTTTGATTTTTATTGTAGAGATGAGGTCTTGCTGCCCAGGCGGGTCTCGAACCCGCGGGCTCAGGCAATCCACTCACCTCAGCCTCCCAAAGGCGCGGGATTACAGGCTGAGTCACCGAGCCCGGCTTATTTCCTCATTTCTAAAGAAATAAATACCATATGTTCTCACTCATAAGCAGACCTTGAACAATTATCATATACTATAAGAAAGGGATTGGCAGTAGTGGGAAACTGCCAGGGAGGGGCACACCTCATCAACAAGGGTACCTGCATAATGAACATTTGTATACTTAACCCTGAGGTTAAGTATACATTCTTCATTTCTTGAGGTGACCTACGTCTTATTCTTACAATCAAGAGAACCTAATTCAAATGGCCAGCTTGCCATGCAGTTGTCCCCTCACCACAAAAGGCAGAATGGAAACAGCTAAGCTGAGTGGGAAAGGTACGACCTTCAAAGTAGACTGGTCTGAGTTTCAATCCAGGATCTGTCAACTTTGAGCTGTGAGACTTTGGTCAAGTTACTTAACTACTTCTGAGACTCATCCTTTCTGTCTTTAAATGACTGTGGCTCAGAGCTGCAGTGTGGTCCAACAACAGTTTATGTAAGCAGCTGGCCTGGTGCCTGACACAGACTTAGCACTCAGTTCAAGTTCATAACCTTCCTTCTTGTCTCCGGATACTTCCTGTTTTGTTTTTTTTTGTTTTTTTGAGTTGGAGTCTCAGTCTGTCGCCCAGGCTGTAGTGCACTGGCACGCTCACGGCCACCACAGGCTCGACCTGCTGGGCTCCTCGATCCTTCTACCTCAATCTTCCAAGTATCTGGAACTACAGGCATTCGCCACCACGCCCAGCTAATTTTTTGATTTATTGTAGTGGCAAGGTCTCAACAAGTTGTCCACGCTGGCCTTGGGCCCATGGACTGGGGCAGTCCTCTCATCTTGGCCTCCTAAAGTGCTGAAATTATAGGAGTGAGCCACCACACCCAGCCCTATTTTGTTTTACGCAATGAACCCAAACCACCCCACCCACTCAAGTAGCAGCTGCTATGGTTAAAATTGTCTGTTTCCTGTCTCATAGGTTCTGCTGTTCATTGTCTGTGCTGACACACTTAGAAACTGAAAGTCAGTCTGGTCAGGACTTTGGGTCAGTGTTTGGGCCCATTTCATTTGGTATCTACTGAGAGTGAATTAGAAGAATATGTAAGAAGCCCTACAACACAATCAACTGTCCAGGGCAAGGTGGGAGGAGAGGGATCACTTTATACCTACAGCCAGTCAGCCCGCCATCAACATATATTTACGGAATTGCCATTATTTGTAAAGGTTTTGTAAAGATAGGAAGACCACAGCACTACACTTGATGAAATTAAGGTGCACAGTAATTGAATCACAATGTGTTTATCTCAGGTTTTACTTATTTGACATTTGCAAATGTATGCTGGATATTTGAACAATGTAATAAAAATTGCAAGGGTAATGCTTAACTCTCTTAACTGGGTCTTAACTAGGACTAACTAGGATTTTATCTAAAAGTCTGCAAGTTAGCCGGGCTCGGTGGCTCAGCCTGTAATCCCGCGCCTTTGGGAGGCTGAGGTGAGTGGATTGCCTGAGCCCGCGGGTTCGAGACCCGCCTGGGCAGCGAGACCTCATCTCTACAATAAATCAAAAAATCAGCTGGGCATGGTAGCGCATGCCTGTAATTCCGGCTACTCGGAAGGCTGAGGCGGAAGGATCGCCAGAGCCCAGCAGGTCGAGGCTGCGGTGGCCGGAAGCGGCCACTGCACTCCAGTCTGGGTGACCGAGTGAGACTTTCACTCAAAAAAAAATAAAAATAAAAAATAAAAGTCTGCAAGTTGCCATAGTGTCCTGCTCCTAGACAAGGCTCATTAAATATGGGTGGATAAATAACTCAACAGCCATTTCAGATGCTCCAGGAATGAGCAAACATCTGTACATTTTGCTTAGCTAAGATGGAATATTACTATGTAGAAAAATATATGGTGGTATGGTAATTATGGTGATACTGAATTCTTCTAAAATCATAAACTTAAGGGGCATCCCAAAGCACATTCTTCCTAAGAAACTAATGCTGCCTATTTTTCCTGCTTGGACCTCTTTTATCACCTGCAAACCTCCAGACTATAATTTTTGGAAAGGGATCTGTATAAATCTTTCTGGAACTGTTCATGTAAATTCTTTATTTTCTAATAATCTCAGAGAATTGGTTTTCTGTGCTTTGCTGATCTCCTTCTCTTAAAACTAAATAGTATAGTTCCGATCACTTGGAAGGCTGAGACTGAAGGATCACTGGAGCCTAGGAGGTTGACGGTGGGGTGGCCATGAGCGTGCCACTGCACTACAGCCTGGGCGATGGAGTGAGACTTAAACTAAAAAAAAACACCCCAAAAAACACATGAAACAAACAAAAACATAGCCCAGAAAATTAAGCATCCTCTATAATCTAACTAAACAATTCAAAAATATTGATATTCCATAAGCACTGTCAATTATTTTTTAGGCAAAAAAGACAAGTGCCAGTGAAATTATTTTGCCAACTTAAAGCTCCACCCTGGAAAATTACAAACCATATTATTAAGAACTCTATAAGAACAATGAAAAAAAATTTTTTTAAATGAAAAATCAGTGAAAAAACGAGTAATTCACTCTTCCTACCATATACAAATGTTCCCCCAAAATGTATATGTTAGGAAAGCCAGTGTAAACCCCAACTTGAATTGAAAATAATATACCTTCTGCACGATGACTGTGACTCTTAGATAAGTAATGGAAACGTAGACAAAGTAGACATCTAGAACCTAAAATAGCATTTACATTCTTTGGAAGCCTATGTCATCTGTCATGTAAGATACAGAACATGTTCTGTACCTTTGTCAAGAAAGTTGGAAAGAACCTGTTTAAATCAGAAAAAAATGATCTTAGTTTAAAAAATGAAATGACAGCCTTGTTTTTCACATTGAAACCCTTCATAGATGTTCCGCCGCAAAGAGCAATCCACAACAGCTTGCCTAGGTGACATCGAAATGTCAGCCCTCAAGGGGAGAAAACACCTCAACAAGAGAAAGGTCGATTGGCAGTAGTGGGAAACTGCCGGGGTGGGGAGTGTATACCTCATCAACGAGGGCACCTGCATAACGAACATTTGTATACCTAACCCTGAATTGTACCCCACATCTTCAAAATAAAATATTGAAAAGAAAAGAAAAAGGTCAAGTTCAGTCAGGAGAATTGGACATGGTATATAATTACAGCTCAACATTTAATTGCTGTGTGTAAGTACCATAAGAAAAGATAATGGGCTAGGTGCAGTGGCTAATGCCTATAATCCCAGCCCCTTGGGAGACTGAGATGAGAGGATTGTCTGAGCCCAAGAGTTCGAGACCAGCCTGGGCAACTTGGCGAGACCTCATCTCTACAATAAATCAATAAAAATTAGCTAGATATGATGACACATGCCTGTAGTACCAGTTGCTTGGAAGGCTGAGGCGGAAGAATCACCTGAGCCCAGCAGGTTGAGGCTGCGGTGGCCGTGAGCAGCACACCATCGCACTCCAGCCTGGGAGACAGAGTGAGACTCGAACTCAAAAAAAAAGAAAAGAGGGCCATTCATTGCCTTGCTAGACTCTGGTGTGGCTATGTGCTCTTTGAGCTATGGCTTTCGCCATGCTTCCTGGCTTTGGTTCCCTCCCCCACCTTGGGGAGGTGAATCTTCTCTCTTCCTTCTCTTTCTCTCTCTATTTTACTTTTAAATAAACTTTTCTTAACCTCAAAAAAAAAAAAAAAAAAAGAAAAAGAAAGAAAAAGATAATGGATGAAAAGCAACATCAGAAAAAGGTAGAATCAAAATTACCAAAATTGTTCAAGAAAGGGAATGATGAGAGTCATCCTATAGGATTCACACCAGCAATCAGGTGTCCTTTATAATGAAATCCAATTACTTCTCAGATAAATGGTCTTTGGATGGGAACCTAGATACACCCATTTTCTCCAATTTTACTTCACTTCATTTTAAAGACACATTTTTCTTTCATCATCATCAAACATTGAAGAAAATGTTGTGTGCTTCATGAGAGGAGAGGTCAGAATGTGTACCTGCTAGCATAGTGCTGCACTTTTCTACTTTAGCTGCTATTGTTCTTTCTTGTCTCTGAGAAAAGACATTTTCTGTTCCTTTTAGTGATCTATCCTGTACTGGCTTAGGTTTGGCATGCTTCCTCTGACTCCATCTTGCCTAAAACTATTCCAAGGGGGCAGACCTGTCTTACCATCTCTTCCCCACTTTTCTCAGCTTCTCCAGGACAGCCTGAGCATGTACTGGGCTTTCGACAGTAATACAAGGAAAATCCATCAAATGACTCAGCCACCCAGGCTCTCCTCACATCATTAGGTTAGTTCTCCTTCCAGAATCCTCACTCTTTTTGTGTCTCAGGCAACAGTGTTGCTGTCTTATCCATCAAGAAGCCATACAACCAACCTTGAGTTTTTCTCTGTAAGTCTCTTTGTTTTCTCAAAATTGGTTTGTTTTATGTTCCTTCAAGGAGCCTTGAATAACAGCAGTGTGTGTACCTGTTGACTGTGCTGTCTCTAAGGTTCTCGCCTCTCTTCTTTTTGGAGGTCCTTTCCAGCTCAATAGAGATTTACTATATAGAAAGAGAGTCATTGTGCACACACACACTGGCTGGCATGATAAAGAGCTCTGTGAAAAGGCAGGCTTTATTTTTGTCCAGCAAGATGAATCTAATTAATTATAATGCCATTATTTTTTAAAACAGTTCATCAAGGAGACAAGCAGGATGATATAAGTAACTTTTTATGGCATTTTAGAGTTGCAAAACATGTTCACAACACTTCTGATTATTATCTCCAGGAAACTGAAGCTCAGAAATCAGTCATCTCCAAATTGCCAGATTTTTTATTGCATTGGACCATATAGAACAGACCTTTCACTCCTCAGAGAGTTCTCAGTGAGTGTTCCTGTTCATTTCTCTCTGCCTAGGTGTGTCTATTAATTAGATAATTAATTCAATGATTTACTAATTTATTCATTCAATATCTGCTCCCAAACCCCACTGCTCATTCCCAAAAGAATTTAAAGTAGATGTTATAATTTATGTAGAAAAACAAAAGGACAATCTCATTACTCAGCATTTTCTTCACAAAACCCTTTGTCCCAAAGCTGGGGTTTGCGCCTTATCTCTCCCAGGCAAGAAGCAGAGTCTGTTCTTTGGAGATTGCCCCTGCCTTTCTTTTCTGGGCGGCTCTGGGATATCTGGTTAGAACAGTGCCTGGACACCCCTCCCTTCCAGTACTTCACTCTGAAGATAAATGGTTCATAAGTATCTCCTTTGAGCTTAAAACCCACGTGTGCAAAGCATCTGATAAAGAAATTTCAAGCAGCTTCTCAGTAGCCTGCCCTAGAAACAAATTGTGTCCATGCATTTAAAATGAGTCTACATGATGGCAAGATGTGACACACAGCTGGGCCTATCAGAGTTTGTTCACAGAAACTGAAACTGATAAACAAATTTGTCAATATGTTTCCCACTGAGCATACATCTGCTTTTTTTTTCCCGTGTATAATACTGGAATGAATGCTTTTACAGAAATATATGACCTTTTTAACTTGGCCCCTTTCTAACACCATAGTGAGTTCTAATTTCCTCTTACGTGACTGTATCATCCAATTGCTTAAAATTTCTCCTGTCTGCTTCAGGAAAATGTCCCTAGTTTTCCTAGGGTTGTTCCCCCCCCATGGGAAAAATGTAAACAGAAAATGGCTCAACTGACAAACGTGACCATCTTCCACTTCAAAATGGGCATACTCTTTGCCATATGTTGGGAATTATGGAGAGATTCTTTATCATCCCATTATACTCAGCTGTTGTTTACTTTTTGTGAACTGAATGTTGACAATTATAGTTTGAGGTTTTTTTTTTAACAGCATATGCTGAACGTGATAAAAATATTTAGAACAACTTACTTTGGACTTATAATTATGCTACATTTTTCAGCACATTTGTGACTAAATTAGAACATTTAGTAATGTTTGGTGACAACTCCCACACTTTGTAAGCACCAAGGAAAAAAATATAATTTATTTAATTGGTTTTCATTTGGAAGGGAAATAACCCCGTTTCAAGCATCTCTGTGTGAGAAAAGACGTTGTATATTCCCCACAAAAATACACAGATGCTCATACATTTAGGAAATTAACATATATATTCCTCGAGGAAACTTATGAAGGTTATTTCTTCATTATATTACATTTCTTTCACTGGCATGTTTTTGCAGTCACTACCAGTCACCTACTCTTTTCCTCACATGTCATTTACAGAAATCCTAAACTTCACAGAGACAAGGCTGCTAGATTGCTACTGGTGTCCAGTGCTACCACAGACAGGTGAAATGGCATCATGCATTCAATATGTACTTAAGGAGTGCCTCCTCTACATGAGGCCTAGAGTAATCTGGGCCCTGGGATTCTGAGATGAACTAAATGTGGTCCTCTCGTCAGAGTTCATGACCCAAAGGCAGAACAAAGAAGAAAATACACAATTACAATTCTGTAGAGGAGAGGGGACTGGAGTGGGAGGAAACTGACTGGGCCAGGATTGGGGAAGAGAGGTGGAGCAGGCAGCTGGGAAATATTACCAAGAGCAGGTGAGCCTTGAGTGGGTAAGGGAGAGAGAGGAGCTTCATGCCCCCATTAAAGGCCAAGAGGTGCCCCCAAATCAGTGGTCACCATTAGCTTAAGTAGGCTTGGGAAAAGGGGGAGGAGAGTGGCAAGCTGAGGGAAGAGGGGATTCGGAGAGGTAAAGAGCAGATGCTGCTGGACTTTGTACTAGAACCCTGGACTTTGTACTAGAACCCTGAAGGTAGCAGGGATTCTGAATCCACATGAAGGATTCTGCATTTTATCAAGTGTATGATCCAGGAGGGTGAACAGGGACTGGGCGGAGGGCAGTCTATGCCAGATTCACCAGAATCAAGGTAGAGTGTTCCAGAGGAGAGGACAGATTTGAGAGAGCATTCAGGGTAAGTTAAATATGTTTTAATGTAGATGTAGGGAAGTCCAGGGAGAAAAACTAGAGAAAAGGGGGGAAAAAAGCCTCCCCCCATCGCCTTTTTTTTTTTTGAGTTAGTGTCTCACTCTGTCGCCCAGGCTGGAGTACAGTGGCACACTCACAGCCACCGCAGCCTCAACCTGCCAGGCTCAGGTGATCCTTCCGCCTCAGCCTTCCAAGTAGCTGGAACTACAGGCATGCACTACCACACCTGGCTAATTTTTTGATTTATTATAGAAGTGAGGTCTCACCAAGCTGTCCAAGCTGGTCTCGAACCTGTGGGCTCAGACAATCCTCTCACCTTGGCCTCCAAAGTGCTGGGATGATAGGCGTGAGCCACTGTACTTGCCCTAGCCTCCTACCCTTTCTATGTCATCCTGCTGTGTCTTGGTACTACATGGGGGGACATAGTCTTATCTAATGCTAGATGACTATTTAACACTGTGACCAGGACTAGTGCTAAGGCACTTTACATCGATGGGGATTAGAATTTGCCAGCGCAAAATATGCCACTTTCACATAAGGATTATTTTGAGCCAAGGCAATTGAGAATTAACTGATGAAGGAAGAATTCTCTTCTCTCTCCTTATCTGCCTAAAAGCAAGGCATAAATTTCCTTTAATGAAGGTGTTTCTCCCTGAGCAAGGAAGGGAAAAGCACCAGAGTCTAACCATTTATTTGAGTTTCGCTCCTTTTCTGTGACCTCCAGGGCAGGAAAATATTAATTGTGTGCCTTTTCTCCTGTTAATCTGTCTTTGGTTAGTTTAATTTGCAGGCCCCAGGTGCTGAACTTTAAAAGGTAAGGAAAAAGTTCTTCCTCTCCATCAACATATATTGTCTCATTGAATCCTCATCCCTCTTAGTGAGGAAGGTAACCCTAACCCTAACCCTAACCCATTTTTTGGATGCAGAGACTAAGCTAAAAGATGTTAAGGAGCTGATAAAATGTCAAGTAGCCAAGAGGTGGCAGAGCTGGGATTTGAACCCTTGGCTACATGACCATATAGTCCGAACATCTAACAGTTACACTGCAATTCCAAAGTACTGGAAAGACAGTCTAAGGTCGGGCACGGTGGCTCACGCCTATTAACCCAGCACTTTGGGAAGCCAAGGTGAGAGGATTGCCTGAGCCCACGGATTTGAGACCAGCCTGAACAACTTGGTGAGACCTCATCTCTACAACAAATCAAAAAATTAGCCGGGAGTGGTGGCACATGCCTGTAGTTCCAGCTACTTGAAAGGCTGGGAAGGAAGGATCACCTGAGCCCAGCAGGTTGAGGCTGCGGTAGCCGTGAGTGTGCAACTGCATTCCAACCTGGGCAACAGAGTGAGACTCCAATTAAAAAAAAAAAAAAGATAGTCTAACAGATCCAGCAGACATGGATTAGGGTAGCAGAAAATCCATATTCGAATCCTGGTCCCACTACTGTCAACAATAGTGTTAACCATGTAAATCTATGTGTTGTTCTTTGTAGCTCAGATAATAAAGTCATCGCATGAGATATAGTATGTCACCTTGAGTAAATTATGTAGCCTGTTTTATAATGTTTTTCCATAAACTAGCATACAGCTTTTAAATACCTGCTGTGTCCCAAACTCTATTCTAGTTGGAAGACTGTAATCTTTTATTTAGTTCATCTACTTTGAAACAGTAATGAATGCTGGGCGAAGAGGCTCATGCCTATAATCACAGCACTTTGGGAGGCTGAGGCAAGAGGACTGCATGAGCCCAGGACTCGAGACCAGCCTGAGAAACTTGGAGAGACCCCGTCTCTACAGCAATAAGAAAAAAAAAAAATAAGCCAGGCTCAGCCTGTAATCCCGCGCCTTTGGGAGGCTGAGGTGAGTGGATTGCCTGAGCCCGCGGGTTTGAGACCCGCCCGGGCAACTTGGCGAGACCTCATCTCTACAATAAATCAAAAATTAGGCGGGCGTGGTAGCACACGCCTATAGCTCCAGCTACTTGGAAGGCTGAGGCGGAAGGATCGCCGGAGCCCAGCAGGTCGAGGCTGTGGTGGCCGGGAGCGGCCACTGCACTCCAGTCTGGGTGACAGAGTGAGACTCCAACTCAAAAAAAAAAAAAAAATTGCTGGGTTTGGTGGTGAGTGCCTGTAGTTCCAGCTACTTGGAAGGCTGAGGCGGAAGGATCTCCTGAACCCAGTTGGTCGAGGTTGCAGTGGCCACAAGCATGCCACTGCGCTCTGCCTGGGTGACAGTGAGACTCTGGCTAAAAAGAAAAGAAAATAACAATGATTATTACCCTCTTTAGTGAGCCCACAAGCTAAACAGCAGATATCTAAAGTCTGTGGTTACAAGAAATGAAAGAAAAAAAAGTCCTTCAGTTCTGTTAAATGCAGAACAAATACATATGCAGGGAGATAGAGGGGTTGCATTTTTTCTCTAGCATTTACAAAACCGTGTGACTAAGTGGTCAACTGCTATAATTTGAAAGAGGAAAGGGAAGCAGAAGAGCTCCTGTTGGTGATTTGTTTTGATCAGGTGATTACTCTGTCCTTATTTGGATAACTTGAATATCTCAGGCTCGACTTAGCTACAAGTACCAAGTTGGTCACATTAACATTGTTTACCTCATCTGCAAGCTCTCAGCAGTCACCCAGGGAGCCCCCAAAAAGAGCCATCGTTGACAGAGGGGGCAAGGAAGGAGTGAACTGAAGTCCCCCAGGCTTTGGGACAAGACTTTTGCTGAGGGGATTCAGAGAATGGAAGGAAAAGGAAGCCAGTGGGATAAAGACACAGCCAAGATGGAGAGGAAAGATTGAGGGATACTTGGCAGTTGCTGCAGGAGAAAGGTTTGTGTGTGTGACATGGGATATAAAGCACTCTTTAATCTATCTGCCACTTAGCTAGCTATGGCAATGGGTGTCTGTAGTTCTAGCTACTCAAGAGGCTAAAGCAAGAGGATCGCTTGAGTCCAGGAGCGTGAGGCTGTGGTGAGCCATTAATGTACCACTGCATTCCAGCCTGGACAACAGAGCAAGATCCTGTCTAATAAACAAACAAATAAATACACAAATACATAAATAAATAGTAGAAAAAAATTAAAATATAATAATCTATCTACAAAATTGAAGTCCTGGCGTATTATAGGCTGTGCTGGCTATTTGTCTATTCACCCTCAGATCCAGTCCTTGTCTCTGCTCTGTGTGTCTGATTGTTCCAAGAGATGGTACCCAGGCTCCCTTGACCAACCACTCTGGTCTTGGTTTGCCAGTGAGAGATGCTGGTGGAGACTGGAGGTTGGGAGAAAAAGAGAAGCCACAGTATTTTTCGCCCTTGTCCTCTGCCTTGGGAGGCATATCTGGCAGCAGCTGCCCTCCTCTGTGGCTCCAGCTCTTGCCAACATAGGTCCCATATGATGCTAGTGTCCACCAGAGGCACTTCCTTCCCAGCTCTTCCTTCCTCTGTCCCTCCATCCCTAAGGGTGGGTGCTGGCTTCCTGCTTGCTAATCTTTGGGATGCCTCATCTACCCTACCTCATCTTTCAGCTCCTCTCACATCTTTATAATAAATTCCCTGTGTTTAATACCCTCTATGTAATAATAATCCTGGTGTGGATTTCGCTTTCTTGGAGGAGGCTTGATCAATACAGACGAGAGGCACCTTTTTTCCTCCCCTGGTTTCTATAATGAGGGATTTCCCTAAACACAGGTCTTGGCTCTCTTTGCCCCTTTTGGAAAGCATCCCACCCCTGGGGCTCTGGAGTGAGTAATCTGATTGTAATTCTGGAAGAAATCCTAGGCCTGTTGGGTTAGCTATGCTGCTTCCTTTTCAGGATGAGCATTCCAAGAGAGCACAGTGCCTCTCTGCATCATCAGTCTTGCCTGGGCAGGCCTGCTTCAGTCTAGCAAATGCCTGACTAAGGGCAAGTCATCTAATTTTAGCCCACTTGACCACCAGGCCCAGAACCTTCCAACCCATCCTCTGCCAGTAACAATGGTGGTCCTCACTGGCTCTACCTTTGTTTCCTTTTCTCAACTTTTTCAGAACTCAGGAGGAAAATAGGAGTGCTATTTATTGAAGTTCCCTCCTTCAGAGACTTTAACATTATTCATCAGTTCTTTTGGAACTGGATTTATGGTTTTTCTTAAAATACCATGATAACAGAGAAAGGTCTAAAGGTAGGGGCATCTGGGCTTAGCTGATGAGACAATGCTCCCCTCTACCACAATTTTGGGGACTCTCCATTCAGGTTCACAAGTGTCCATGGATCAACCCTTCACTTCCCATCTGCATGGTCTCGCCTCACAGGACTACAGTTGTACCATTGAGCTACTGCCCGACTGCTGTGGCTCAAATTAATGCCTGCCTGTGAGGTTGGAATCCCAGTATATACAATGTTGCTGTTGGAAGTAGAGACTTGTGTGTTAGTAAGTTTCGCTTCTGGTATACCTTTCCTTATGATTACCGGAACCACCATTGCCATCCCTCGCTCCCAAGGTGAGACCTTCTTCCCTTGTGTAGAATTCTTCCTTGGTCATCCCATCACTCTCCTTGTAATCTGGCTGCTTTGGGACCACCTGGCATACTTTGAACACGTCTGTCTATCCCTTCAGGGATATGTGGTTCAAATCTTTTTCCTAGGAGCCCCTCAGCTCCCATATGGATCATGGATTCGGTATACATGTCAGGAGAGTGTTATCCCCAAGCTGTACTGTCCAGAAACATTTGAGTCTCAGCCATGACCTTGTGTCAATGTCTGTTTTTAAAGTTGAGTCCATGCTGAAGAATCCTGCCTTCTAGATACTATCTGTGCTGTTTCTCGAGTCTCCTTTGATCAATACTCATAAATATAGTGGAGAAAACTTGAGCTCTTGGAATGAAGTTAGACAAGAATGCCTTACAAAAGAGCATATTTCTTCACAGGTCTATTGGAGTCCCATGATGCGGCCAGGATTCTGGAACAAGAAGTAACTGAACTGAGAAATAGATTAGGACTCTGCGGCAGAAGATGTACTTTGGCCCCCAGCATGATGAAATTGGTGATAAAAAGAGGTTATTTGTAATAATTCTACACAGAAGCACTGCAGACTTAGAGCTACTTGCGTTTATAACGAAATTGCTGTGATAGGGAACCATTCAGCAGACAGGCTCTCACTTTCTTATTGTATCCTATGTCTATACCAGTGCCTGGTGCCTAAGAGGTGTGCAATCAATGATGAATGAATGAACAAGTTTCAAAGAATCTCCAGGTGGATCCTAATGCTCTCATAGAGAAGACAACCAATCTGGTGCAACACTCTAAACCATTTGTCTAAAAAAAAAAAATGCTGATATAGCTCTTTATCTCTGATAAACCCTAATTTTTCTTCTATCCTCTTTAGTCACTCTGTCCTCTTATTTTACCTCATTTCTCCCTCTAAACCCTTACTTATGGGCAGCAAATGCCTTGTGATGTTATATGATGAGATAAGATAATTCTCTTTGGGATAATAGACTCCAGAAAGAATGGAGAAACTTTTTCTGTCACCACCATCGTACTCTTGGGGAACTTGTTTGGCCTTTCTGGGACTCAGATTTCTAACCCTTAAGTGGCATTAGTAAAAGCAGTTCGATAGATCTCTTGTCAAAGTGTGAGTGGACGAGAAAAGGAGTGACGAAAACACTTTAAAATCCCTGTATTTTATCTGCAGATCATTATTCCCAATGTAACCACACAGGGCCAAGTATAACAGTCAAGTGCACTGAGACCAGTTAGAGTAGAGTTTCCTGCTCTAAAGTCCTGTCCCCCACAGGTCCTGTGTGTATGCACTGGTCATCAGACTCCCATCCTCTGAATGAAAGACACAGAAAAACACATGCAAGAGAGAAATAGAAACGAAAAAAGGTGTGATTTTGATGATGGTTCAGGAAAGGAATGCCTTTCTTTCGACGTAAATGGGAGTTACCTGGGAGCTAGGGAGAGAGGTTCCTGTGTGGCTTCATGATCTTCTGGGCAAGGTTGCGTGATGTAGCTTCATCCTTGAGGGAAAGAGGAGAAAGAACAACTGGGAAAGAAAAATTCAAGATGCGTGAGAGTGGGACCCTGGAGGTGTGATAATGACAATGACAACTACTGTTTATCAAGTGTCTACCAAATGCCAGGCACTTGACTCAGCTTTGCACCACACTTAACTCCCATCTTCCCACTGAGTTAGGTGTTAGCATTCCTACTTTGCAGATCAAGGCGTAGATGAAAAGGGGCTCTTATCTTGCCCAAAGTCATAAAACTACTAAATGGTAGAACCATAATTTGAGCCTAGATCAGTTTTAACTTTTTTTGCTTTTCACTTAGCTACTTATTTTTCTGAGTTCCAGGGGAAGGTAGGAGCCATTAGTCTTTGAAAGGAAGAAAGAAAAGGATAAAAGTATGGTGAGGATCCCAAGACATGTTGACCAAATGGTCTTCAAGCAACCAGAGAGAAGGAACTGTGTCCGTCTTTTCACTGTCATCTCTTCAGTAACCAGTTCAGTCCTGGCAAAAACTTAAGTGTTCAATAAATGTTTGTTAGGCTGGATGTGGTGGCACGTGCCTGTAATCCCAGCACTTTGGGAGGCCGAGGTGAGAGGATTGCCTGAGTCCACGGGTTCGAAACCAGCCTGAGCAACATGGTGAGACCTCGTCTCTACAATAAATCAAAAAATTAGCCAGTGTGGTGGCACACGCCTGTAGTTCCATTTACTTGAAAGGCTGAGGTGGAAGAATCGCCTGAGTCCAGCAAGTCAAGGCTGCAGTGGCCGTGAGTATGCCACTACACTCCAGCCTGGGTGACAGACTGAGACACTGACTCAAAACAAAAAAAAAGTTTGTTGAGTGAGTGAATGAGTAAATGAATAAATGAATGAAAAAGAAAAATACAGCCGGATGTGGAGGCTCACACCTGTTATCCCAGCAATTTGGGAGGCCAAGGTGAGAGGATTGCCTGAGCCTAGGGTTCGAGACGAGCCTGGGCAACTTGGTGAGACCACATCTCTACAGTAAGTCAAAAAATTAGCCAGGCATGGTGACATACGCCTGTAGTATCAGCTACTTGGAAGACTGAGGTGGAAGGGCTGCTTGAGACCAGCAAGTTGAGGCTGTGATGGTTGTGAGCATGCCACTGCAATCCAGCCTGGACGACAGAGTGAGACTCCAAAAAAAAAAAAAGAAGAAGAAAGAAAGAAAAAGAAAAATACACGACAGAGTGAGACTCCAAAAAAAAAAAAGAAGAAAGAAAGAAAAAGAAAAATACAACGCCACAGAGACTTTTTGAAGGGTAGAGAACATAAGGAACATATAAAAGTGATAGCTATCATTACTGTTGTTATTGTCGTTTTTAACCAGTCTTGAGTAGTTTCCAGGCAATATTTTGTAAAAGGACCCCAAGTGATTTTAACATGAAGTCAGGGTGAAGAGAAATCAACAAAAGATGAAGGCAAGAAGGGCTGACCAGAGATGATAGCCCTCCAAAAGTTTGTATGAATTTGTCAGTTACTTCTGAGTAGCACTCTTTTCCTTGGGCGCTATAGAAAAGGAGTTGGGGTTTCTTTCTGATTTCATATCATCACTACCATTAATTTTTTTAAAAATCACTAATTAAAAATCTGTCACAGGCTCTTGCCTGGCACTTTGGGAGGCTGAGGCAAGGGGATTGCTAGAGCCCAGGAGTTTGAGACCAGAATGGGCAACACAGCGAGACCTCGTTTCTAAAAAATTTTTTTAAAAATTAGTTAGGTCTGCTGCCACATGCCTATAGTTTCATCTACTTGGGAGACTGAGGCAGGAGGGTTGCTTGAGCCCAGAAGGTTGAGGCTATGGAGAACCATGATAGTGCCACTGTACTCCAGCCGGGGCAACAGAGTGAGACCCCCAACAAAAAAAAGAAAGAAATACCCTGCTACATGTAAGGTATTTTATAAAATGATGATGTTGAGTTTGCAATCTCAAATAGTAGTTGAAGCAACTCATAAGTAGTGCTAACGAAGGCAGGAGTCAAATTAGTTCTACTTTATTTTTATTTTTTATTTTTTGAGTTGGAGTCTCACTCTGTTGCCCACACTGGAGGGCAGTGGCCGCTCCCGGCCACCGCAGCCTCGACCTGCTGGGTTCTGGCGATCCTTCCGCCTCAGCCTTCCGAGTAGCCGAAATTACAGGCATGTGCTACCACCCCCAGCTAATTTTTGATTTATTGTAGAGATGAGGTCTCGCTGCCCAGGTGGGTCTTGAACCCGCAGGCTCAAGCAATCCACTCACCTCAGCCTGCCAAAGGCGCGGGATTACAGGCTGAGCCACCGAGCCCGGCTCTAGTTCTACTTTAAATGTACATCTCTAAACATCTATTTAAATATTAATTTTTGAAATATATATGTATTGTCCATTTCACCCATTAATATTTCAGTATGTATCTATAAATGGTATAGACTCTTCTACAAAACGTAACTACTATATAATTTTCACAACAAAAATAAATTTACCTGGGCTCGGTGGCTCAGCCTGTAATCCTGTGCCTTAGGAGGCTGAGGTGAGTGGATTGCCTGAGCCCGCGGGTTCGAGACCCACTTGGGCAACTTGGTGAGGCCTCATCTCTACAATAAATCAAAAAATTAGCTGGGTGTGGTAGCACGCGCCTGTAGTTCCAGCTACTTGGAAGGCTGAGGCAGAAGGATTGCTGGAGCACAGCAGGTTGAGGTTGTGGTGGCTGGGAGTGGCCACTACACTTCAGTCTGGGTGATGGAGTGAGACTGCAACTCAAAATATAAATAAATAAATAAATAGATAAATTTAAATAATTTTAATGACAAAGGGGAGACAACATCAATAAGAGTACCTAGTTTCAAACCAGGCAAAGTGGGAACCAAAGGGAGGCTGAAACTTTACCTGTACGATGTCTATTTGTCTACCTAACCCTGAATTGTATCCCACATCTTTAAAATAAAATCTTAAAAGATTAATGATATCAACTATCTAGTCAATATTCAAATTTCCCCAATACTTTTTTGACAAGTGTTTGCCCAAATTAAGATCCAAATATACTACATACATACACTGTAATCAGTTTGTATGGGGGGGAGAGTCAGGGTCTTACTTTGTTGCCCAGACTGGAGTGCAGTGGGCACAATCATGACTCATTGCAGCCTCTAATTCCTGGGCTCAAGCAATCTTCCTGTGTCAGTCTCCCAATTAGCTGGGACTACAGGTGTGCACCACCACACTTGGCTGAATTTTTAATTTTTTGTAGAGATGAGGTCTAACTATGTTGCCCAGGCTAGTCTTCAACTCCCGGGCTCAAGCAACCCTCCCACCTCCACTTCCTAGTGTGCTGGGATTATAGGCATGAGCCACCACTCCTGGCCTTATGTGAATCTTTTAGTCTATAGGTTCTCTCTCTCCCATTCTCTCTATTTATGTGTGAAGGAAATGAAGTCTTTTGTCTGTTGAGTTCCCCAATATGGATTTTGCTGATTGTATCCCCAAGGTGTCATGTAACATGTTCCTTTGGTCTTCCGTTTTCTCTAAAAAGGGTGTTTGCTTCTAGAAACTTGAAGCAATCTGATTTTTCTAGCAGGAACACTTCATAAGAGGCAATGTATACTTCTACCTAGAAGAATGGGAAGCCTAAACCTCCTTTTGAGACATTTATATCCATTGATGACCATGGCCTGGATTCATTATTTCATAGAGGGTTGCAAAATGATGATATTCTAATTTTACCACTCATTCATTTGTCAGTTGAAATACTTCTAGAAAGAGAATTCAGAGACCTCGTCTCTACAATAAATCAAAAAATTAGCCAGGTGTGGTGGTGCATGCCTATGGTTCCAACTACTTGGAAGGCTGAGGCAGGATTGCCTGAGCCTAGCAGGTTGAGGCTGCGGTGGTCGTGAGCATGCCACTGCACTCCAGCCCGAGTGACAGAGTGAGACACCAATTAAAAAAAAAAAAAGAGAGAATTCAGCTCTTCTCATCTAGTAGTTACCCTGAGGTACAGTTTATACATGTAAGGATAAATAGCTGGGCACAGTGGCACATGCCTCTAAGTCCAGCACTTTGGGAGGCCAAAAAAGGAGGATTGCTTAAGTCCAGGAGTTCAAGACCAGCCTAGGCAACATAGCAAAACATCATCTCTTCAAAAAAAAAAAAAAAAAAAAAATTAGCCAGGCATGGTGGCACACGCCTGTAGTCCCAGCTACTTTGGGAGGCTGATACAGGAGGAAAGCTTGTGCCCAGGAGTTGGAGGTTGCAGTAAGCTGTGATTGTGCTATTGTACTTCAGTCTGGGTAATAGAGTGAAACCCTGACTCAAAAACACAAAACAAAAACAATCCAGAATAAATGCTTCATTCTTACTCCTTTAAAGAAAAGCCAGGTGCGGTGACTCAGTAGGTAGAGGCTGCAGTGGTCCAGCCTGGGTGACAGAGTGAGACTCCGACTCAAAAAAAAAGTGGATTGGTTTTCTAGTGAGATTGCCAGCAACAGTTTTTGTTGTGGTAGTTGCTTTATTTATTTGATTGTTTGTCTATTGTTTTCTGAGTACAGACTCTGAAGCCAGACTGCCTGGAATCAGAATCCCATTTTTGTCAGTTACTAGCCATGTACCTTTGAGCTAGGCTTTTTTTTTTTGAGTTGGGATATCTGTGGCCCAGGCTAGAGTGCAGTGGCACAATCATGGCTCGACCTCCTGGGCTCAGGCGATCCTTCTGCTTCACCCTCCTGAGTAGCTGGAACTATAGGTGTTTGCCACCATGCCTGGCTAATATTTTGGTTTATGGGCAGAGACAAAGTCTTGCTATGTTTCTTAGATGGTTTCGAACTCCTGGACTCAAGTGATCCTCTTGCCTTGGCCTCCTAAAGTGCTGGGATTATAGCCATAAGCCACTGCGCCTGGCCTTTTCTTTTTTTTGAGTTGGAGTCTCACTCTGTCACCCAGACTGGAGTGCAGTGGTATGCTCCTGGCCACCGCAGCCTCGACTTGCGGGGCTCAGGCAATCCTTCTGCCTCAGCCTTCCATGTAGCTGAAACTACAGATGCATGCTACCATGCCTGGCAAATTTTTTTAAAATTTATTTATTGTAGAGACAAGGTCTCACCATGTTGCCTGGGCTGGTCTTGAACTTCTAGGCTCAGGCAATCCTCTCACCTCCACCTCGCAGAGTACTGGGATTACAGATGTGAGTCATCATGCCTGGCTCTTTTTCTTTTTCTTTTTTTTTTAAGTTGGAGTCTCACTCTGTTGCCCAGACTGGAGCGCAGTGGCCACTCCCGGTCACTGCAGCCTCGACCTGTTGGGCTCCAGCGATCCTTCCGCCTCAGCCTTCCAAGTAGCTGGAACTACAGGTGCGCGCTACCATGCCCGGCTAATTTTTGGATTTATTGTAGAGACGAGGTCTCGCCAAGTTGTCCAGGCGGGTCTCAAATCCACGGGCTCAGGCAATCCACTCACTTCAGCCTCCCAAAGCACAGGATTACAGGCTGAGCCACCGAGCCCGGCTTCTTTTTTTTTTAATGTCGTTTGAATCATAAGAGCTAGCCTTTTAAACTTTTTGAGGTTTATCTTCCCTATTTGTAAATTGGGGATACTTAATGATATCTTCATTCAAGGCTTGTTTGAAGGATTAAAAGAGACTATATATGTAGAGAACCACAAGATTGTGAAGTTTAAAAAATATTTACTGGCCGGGCAAGTGATGGCTCACGCCTGTAATCCCAAAACTTTGGGAGGCCAAGGTGAGAGGACTGCCTGAGCCCAGGGGTTCAAGACCAGCCTGAGCAACTTGGTGAGACCTCATCTCTACAATAAATCAAGAAAAATTAGCTGGGTATATTTGCGTGCACCTGAGCCCAGCAGGTCGCGGCTGCAGTGACCATGAGCGTGCCAATGCACTTCAGCCTGCGTGACAGTGAGACTCTGACTCAAGAAAAAATTAAAAATAATAAAAATAAGGCCAAGCACGATGGCTCAAGTTTGTAATCCCAGCACATTGGGAGGCCGAGGCAAAAGGATTGCCTGAGCCCAGGGGTTCGAGACCAGCCTGGGCAACTTGGTGAGACGTCGTCTCTACAATAAAATAAAAAAATTAGCCAGGCGTGGTAGAGCGCGCCTGTAGTTCCAGCTACTTGGAAGGCTGAGGTGGAAGGATTGCCTGAGCTCAGGAGGTCGAAGCTGGGGTGTCAGTGACATGCCACTGCACTCTAGCCTGGATGGCAGAATGAGACTCCAACTCAAAACAAAAAACAAAAAAAAGGACAAGATTTTAAAAAAATTTACAAATAGGGGAATGAAATGACTATCTTTGTGGTTTTATGACAGCCCTGGGACTGACTCCCTGCTCCTTCACTCGCTAACAGTGTGCACTTCAGCAAGTGAGTTAACCTCTCCAAGCCCCAATGTCTCCACCAGACATAAGACAGTGCACAGTTCAGAGTGGCTGTGGGGATTTCTAATTCTGTACAATGCCTGACACACAGTAAGCGCTCAAAAAGAGTTGACCCTGATATGTCGAGAAACCACAGCACAGGCCAGAGTCTGTGTATCCAAATTTCGCTCCTTTCCCTGCCTAGATTTTTCTCTCCAACCAACTAGTTTGTTCTGTTTTTTCATCCTTTCTTTATTCAAAACAGAAAGGTAAACACTAGGAATATGAGAAAAATATATTCCACACAAATACCTGCTGTGATCAATAGCTATGTGAACTAAAGCTCCAGTAGTTCACAGCAAAACGTGTTAATTTAATTGATATTTTAAAGGGAGAATCTTCAAACTGGCTAAGTAACTAAATAAAGGTATCTGAGCAGCTCTGTGCCCAAGTCCGGATAGATTTTCCGTTATCTCATCTGTACTTCCTGCCTTATAGGTATTTCTTCCCTCTTCCTGTTTCACAGCTTTAAGTCATTTGTTTTTATTAACTACACATTGTAAATTTTGGCCATTTCATTTGTGTGATTCATTCATGCTGTGTGATTTAAAAAGAAGGTATTTTGTATTCTTAGTATTCTAATTTGTAATCTATGAAGACAACAGATAAGTCTTTAAGAGACAGATGTTAAGGGATGAATTATTTATCAAACTATAAACAAGTTGGAAGATAAAATACATTTGAAAATCAGTTGTTTTAAAAGTCTTTTCTAAACTTTTCATCTGACTTTAGAGCTTCATCAACAGTAGAGAAAAATGCCATATTGACAAGATCCAACTGGAATAATCAGAGGCCATATTTTTTTAAGGCAGTCGTTCCCAGTCTTCCAATACCAAGATCTCCTTTTATGGTTCTCCCTCTTGAAAGGTTCTGTGTTTTGAAAAGCTGGAAACACCAAACTGCATGTATCAATATTTAATTTATTTCTCCATTTTTTATTAATGAAAGTCATCTAAAACTGCCAAGCAGAACATCCAATCAGCATGAGACAACTTAGGTTATTACACTGAATTGCTGTAATTCCATCTAAAAGCAAGAAACTATTTGAACTGCAGTTATCTTTAATCTGAAAACAAACAATGCGCTTTCTCCCTTAACATGAAGAATGCAGATGACAGTCCTGATACCCAGTGCTCTTCTATTTTTCGTTCCAACTCATGGTAGGCAGAATCACATCTCCTCAAAGATGTCCATGCCCTAATCCCGGGAACCTATGAATATGTTAGAATTAGGGTGCTGATCAGCTGGCTGGGAGGTGGGGAGATTACCCTGGATCATCCCATGGTCCAGTAGAATCACAATGTCCTTAAATGTGGGCGCAGGAAGCAGAAGATGTGATGTGCTGGGAGAAAGACTCCATTACTGACTTTGAAGATGAAAGGGGGTGATGACCCAAGGAATTCAAGAAGTTTCTAGTTGGAAAAGGCAAGACAATGAATTTTCCTTTGGAGCCTCTAGAAAGGAACACAGCTTTGCTGACACCTTAATTTTAGCCCAGTGAGACCTATTAGCGATCTCTGACCTCCAAAACTATTAAGATAATAAATTTGTGTTAAACCACCTAGTTTGTGGCAATTTGTTACTGCAGCCCAAAACACTACGTATGACCTCTTTCTCCAAATTTATTGACCTCTACTACCCTTCATGAACACTTGCTCTGGCCAAAGTAATCTCTTCAGTTGTTCCTGGACATGCCTGTCTCCTTCTGGAGCCTTTTGTGTCCTCTCCCTCATTAAGATGTGAGCAGCAGTGAAATCCCGTCTGTGTTTCAGGACGCAGCTCAGAGCCTCCTCTGCTATGTCTTGATCGCTCCTGTGTCTGTCAGAGGCATGCAATCTGCCCCTCCTTTGAACTCCTGTAGTGCCGCAGCTATCTCTGTCTGACTGCATTTTCTCCTGGATTAGTTATAGGTGCATGTGTCATATCTTCCCTATCGGATTTTAAGCTCCTTGATGACAAGGCTAGTGTTTGATTCATTCCCTAAAATCTTCTACACTGCCCAGCCCAATACATTTATGTCTTATGAACTATGATTAAATATATCATCATAGTTCTTTATATGCATGCATATATGTGTGTATATGAAAATATGCATACATGCAAATGACATTCTAGAACAACCGTATGCCTTCACAGGAAGGAATAGGAGGGAAAAAAAGCTAAGGTTTTTCACCAGCTGCCACCCAAATGTTCAGCATCCCAGGCACATTGCTGTTGAGGAACAGTTTGAGCCTTCGTCCATTCATAAAACTGAGGTGGAACAATAAGTATGGGGGAGTTTCTTCCTTGACTAGCAGACCCATGTTAAAAGTGAGGAGCTATATTAAGAGTAGGAAGCTGAACCAGAAACACTTTTTGGACACACACAGGATCTGTGCAAGAGAAGAATTGAGGTATATGAGCAACAACAAGGAGTTCCTGGGCCCAAGATCCAGCCATTAAAAATGAGTGTGTGGCCGGGCATGGTGGCTCACGCCTATAATTCCAGCACTTTGGGAAGCCGAGGTGAGAGGATTGCCTGAGCCCACGGGTTCGAGACAAGCTTGGGCAACTTGGTGAGACCTCATCTCTACATAAATGAAAAAATTAGCCAGACGTGGTGGCATGTGCCTGTAATTCCATCTACATGGAAGGCTGATGTGGAAGGATTGCCAAGCCCAGCAAGTCGAGGCTGCGGTGGCCATGAGCGTGCCACTGCACTCCAGCCTGGGCAACAGAGTGAGATTCCAACTCAAAAAAACCCCAAAAAAATGGATGTGAAACATTTTTGCGCAAATGTTGAACAACATCTTTCTTTCTAGAGAGAAACTAAGAAAGAAACTAGACAAGCCACAATATCCAAACAGCTAATGGCACCCTTGACTTATGCATTTGCATACAAGGTCACTCTTTAAAAAAACAAATTGTAATGATTTTAGCTCCAAGATAAGTAAGTAAATTTGAGGCACCACAATTTCTGGTTCTGAGAAAATAGAAAAATGTTCTTGTAAATATGCTGCCTGTTTTTTCAGCTTTTGTCTTTCTAAAATAAACATTAGGCCCAAGAATAAACATCCATACCAGGCAGGTAGCTCATGCCAGTAATCCATGCACTTTGAGAGGTTAAGGCGAAAGAATTACTTGAACCCAGAAGTTCAAGACCAGGCTGAACAACATAGTGAGACCTGGTCTCTATAAAAAATTAACTAAGCATGGTGGCATGCACCTGAAGACCTAGCGGCTTGGGAGACTGAGAAAAGAGGACTGCTTGAGTCCTGGAGTCCAAGGCTGCAGCGAGCTATGATTGTGCCATGCCACTGCACTCTAGTTTGGGCAAGAGTGAGATCCGACCCCAACTCAAAAATAAAAAATAAAAAAAATACACATCTCTCCAAAAATTACTTTAAGCCTAATACATGTTAGTTCTTTTCCTCTGAGTCAGGAAATGATAGCTCATGAATGTCTTTTTTTTTTGAGTTGGAGTCTCACTCTGTCGCCCAGACTGGAGTGCAGTGGCCGCTCCCGGGCAACTTGGTGAGACCTCATCTCTACATAAATGAAAAAATTAGCCAGACGCCCAGTTGATTTTTTGATTTATTGTAGAGATGAGGTCTCGCTGCCCACAGTTTCCATAGTCCACAGTGCCTGGCATGGGGTCTGTGCCAGTTCTGAAATAAATGTGTGTTAGATGGATGCACTGACCAGCCTGGCCGCTTGGCTGCCCGCTGCCAACGCCCTGGGCTTCATGCCATTTCCCTTCATTCTTCAATCCCCGTTCCAATTTAGCCCAAATAAATAGTCACAATCTCCTCTTCCTCCTACTTCATCCATAATTATGTCCTTAAATATTAATATTAAAATTACATTCGGCTGGGCTCGGTGGCTCAGCCTGTAATCCCAGTGCTTTGGGAGGCTGAGGGGAGTGGATTGCTTGAGTCTGTGGGTTCGAGACCCGCCTGGGCAACTTGGCGAGACCTCATCTCTACAATAAATCAAAAATTAGCC
>NW_007250863.1:290210-293909 GCF_000164805.1 Carlito syrichta
TAGCCGAGTGTGGTAGCGCACGCCTGTAGTTCCAGCTACTTGGAAGGCTGAGGCGGAAGGATCGCTGGAGCCCAACCACTTCACTCCAGTCTGGGTGATAGAGTGAGACTCCAATTCAAAAAAAAAAAACATCACATTCAAGCTGGGCTCAGTGGCTTATCCTGTAAACCCAGCACTTTGGAAGACCAAGGTGAGGGGATTGCCTGAGTCTATAGGTTCAAGACCAGCCCAGGCAACTTGGTGAGATCTTGTCTCTACAATAAATAAAAAATTAGCCGGGTGTGATAGTTCCAGCCGCTTGGAAGGCTGTGGCGGAAGGATCCTCTGAGTCCAGCAGATCAACACTGGGGTGGCCGTGAGCATGCCACTTTACTCCAGCCTGGGTGACGGAGTGAGACACCAACTCAAAAAAAAAAAATCAGATTCAAACTGGGTTACTAACACCCTGGGAGGCAATTATACGGTGGTAGCTAAAACAATAGGATGAACTTGGAACAATTTTTTATTTTATTTGACAAATATTTTTATAGTAGTAACCATGTACTACAGTTCTAAGAACTATAAATAATTAATTCAGCTGTCCATAATAATCCTTAAGAGGTGCTATTATCTCCCTATTGTATAGATTAGGACCTTAAACCCCACTGCATTTTTATAGCATGGATTTCAGTAAATGTTTTGAAAGGTATTTTGTTTGCTATTTTGTTTATTTTTAGAGACAAGGTCTGGCTGTTTTGCCCAGCCTGGAGTGCAGTGGTGCGATCATGGCTCACTGCATTGAACTCCTGAGCTCCTGGGCTCAAGCGATCCTCCCACCTCAGCCTACCAAGTAGCTGAGATTACAGGCACACACCATCACGCTCCACTAATTTTTCTAATTTTCAATTTGTAGAGACAGGCTTTCACTCTTTTGCCCTGACTGGTCTTGAACTCCTAGGCTCAAGTGATCCTCTGACCTCAGTCTCACAGAGTGCTGGGATTACAGGCATGCTCAGCCTCACATGTGTCTTAATGATCTAAGTTTTCAAAATAACTTACCTTTCAGAAGTCATAAACATAAAGTTGTTGAAGAGACAGAGCTACTACTTTGTACAACTCCAGAATTGGCCTTGAATTTTGTCTTCTGGCCACAGGGGAAACCCTCTGTGGCTGACTGCAAAGGGACTGATGTGGATCATACAGCATGATGTAAGGCTTAGTTTGTTCTCAAATGCTGGGCCTTGCTTTCTTTGTACATATGGAAAAAGATTGTTAGTTTTAAATTTGGGGCCTTCAGTATAGCATATTATTAGGGAATCTTGGCAAGAAACATACACTGCTTGGATGATGTCTATTTAATCATTCATTTTACTTTCATTTTCTTTTTTCAGAAACCTCGAGGCAAGAGTCAAGTATGAAAAGTTTTGAGTGCTGTCATTTCTCGAGGATGGAGAATAGATCACATGAACCCTGCATTCTAAATCTTAACAATAGAGCAATAATTTCACAAATGCTGAATAGTTTTGGTTCTTTTTAACAGACAATGGCTTGATTGTAGTTAGGCTTCTTGGTTTAAGGAGCAAGCTTACAGTAGCAAAAAAAGAAGGAAAAAGGCCAAGAAGAAAGTCCTAGGTTGGAAGACAAAGGACAGGATATGTACAAAATTAAATACATGCAAGCATCCACTGAATGTGTTGTCAGGCTCTTACCCTGGGTAGGTAGAGGGCTGGGGGAAAGGGAGGAAGAGGGCTAGCCACCCAGCATGACCTGGGTAAAGTTATGGGAATGTTCTGTAAATGTTTTCCAAGAAAAAGTAATCAAATGCTGCCCAATTTTAATACAAATTGCATTCTTAGGACATGGTGTGAATTAACAATGTGCTTGAACATTTAACGAAAGCAAATATACTTAAACACCTCTCTGCCAGGCATTGTGCTAGTACACCTTGGGAAGTCAAGAGCAAACAAGACTTTCCTCTTTCATTCTAATACAGGAGGCTAATAAGCAACCCCTGACGCCATTGCAGTGTGGGGTAGGCCACTCAAGGAAAATGAAGCTTGCTAGGACAAACAGCACAGTACATTCAGAGTGAATGGTCATGGCAGTCCCCTTAGGAGGGGACTTGCAAAGAGAGGATGACAGGGTGATAAGTTAGATATCTGAAGAACTAAGAGGTAGGGGATGTAGAACATTCCAGGCAAGGGAAATACCAAGTGCAAAGATGCAAGTTATAAAAGAGCTTGACTTGTTGTATGAACAGAAGGAAGTCCTGTGCTGTTGAAAGAATAAAGAACAATAAAGAGAGTTCCAGAAGCTCACATCTCAGGGGCAGGTAGAAGCCTGGTCATGTAGGACAATGGAGGACACAGTAAGGATTTTGCTTTGGAGTGATGGACTTCAGATTTCTGACTTTCGGGACTTTATGAGGATAAATATGTGTCATTTTAAGTCACCAGGTTTGTGGTTTTTTTTTTTTGATTCGGAGTCTCATTCTGTCGCCCAGGCTGAAGTGCAATGGCACGCTCACGGCCACCACAGCCTCCACCTGCTGGTCCCAGGCGATCCTTCCGCCTCAGCCTTCCAAATAGTTGGAATTACAGGCTTGAGCCACAACTCCTGGCTAATTTTTTGTTTTATTGTAGAGACAAGGTCTCACCATGTTGCCCAGGATGGTCTCGAACCCCTGGGGCTCAGGCATTCCTCTCACTTCGGCCTTCCAAAGTGCTGGGATTACAGGGTTGAGCCGCAAGCCCAGCCTGTGGTATTTTTAACGGCAACCACAAGAAATTAATATACCTGTAAAGGAAAAGATTGTCCTGTCCAAGTCTATCTTCATTCCTACCCATCCAAGAGAAACAGAAATGTTGAGTGGCTGACATAATCCATAATACAGTGGACTCATCACTGACTCAATGTCTGGTCCTCAACCCTGCGAATCTAAGGACTCATTCTCTTTGTTTCATCAGGCGTGAGAAGATAAAGAAGAATTCATATATACTAACCTAACTCACAAGAGAAAGAGATAAACCAGAATACCAATTTACTGATTTATTCATGCAAGTATCAACAATAAATGTGTCATGCTACTCAGATCAGCAGCTAAACACTGCTTGGTGTTCACTGGGAACTGTAAAGCTAGAATTAAGGCAATTAACTTATTTTGATGGCTAATGTCACCAAATCTCACAGCCTGGTGCCCTGATCTTCCTTAGAACATACATATTGGCCTGACAGGTCCTCTTGTTCCTGACTAAACCGGGACATTCTGGCAAATTCTGACTTGTAGCTATCAGCTTTCGGGGGTCCTCAAAGATCATCATTATGTATTTCAGCAATATTCCTTCAGATACATTACAAAGGTTAAATGTCAACTTATAGCATTTCTTTGGAGTCTTGGATCACATTTATAAGCCACCCCTTCATTCACTCATTGGATTCATCAAGAAACGCTATCCAGTACTAAGTGCTAGACATTGTGCTAGGATTTGAGACACAAAGATTAGTAAGATAAAGGTTGCCGGGCTCGGTGGCTCAGCATGTAATCCCAGCACTTTGGGAGGCTGAGGTGAGTGGACTGCCTGAGCCCGCAGGTTTGAGACCCGCCTGGGTAACTTGGTGAGACCTCATCTCTACAATAAATAAATAAAAAAAAAAAAAATTAGCCAGGTGTGGTAGCGCGCGCCTGTAGTTCCAGCTACTTGGAAGGTTGAGGCGGAAGGG
>NW_007250863.1:294114-296915 GCF_000164805.1 Carlito syrichta
CAAAAAAAAAAAAAAAAAAAAAGATAAAGGCTTTATTCTCCAGGCATCTTGTTTTTGTTTTATTTTGTTTTGTTTTGTGGATTGAAAGCTGTGATGTATTCCTTCTTGTAGATATTTGATTTCATCCACTTCTCATGATTTCATGAACTTCATTTCTACAGAATAACGCCTTCTTACCATCATTGTCAAATTCAGGGATGGTGGTATAGGGGACCTATAAACCATTCAAGTCAGTTCAATGAAAAATTCTGTTATTATTTGGATAATCTTAGTCACATCAGATTTTGACTATTTTAGCAAAGTATTAACATTTCAGTAGTCCAGTGTGATGATCCTAGCATTTAAACAATCTGTGATATTAAGATTCTTGCAAAAGAAAGAAGAGGTGGCCATGGCCATGAGTGATGACACAGAAGGGATTTGTGCCCTGTATGGCCCCTTCACAATTACAATTTTATTCTATAATGGTGATTCACGCGTCATCAAGTGCAACTTAATTTTCTCTAATTTTCTCAAGTCCACACTCAGGACTATTCAAAGAATCAGTTACAAGCAGGATATCTACTCTATAACTTGCATACGTAATTCACCGCACAGCACACCGGTAAATTTTTGGCCATGGTGCTATGGAGTTTAGGCGAATATACGCAATTCATTGCACAGCACAACCAGTAGATTTCTGGCTATGGAGCTATGGGGTTTAGGTGAACATACGCAATTCATTGTACAACACAACAGTAGCCTTCTGGCTATAGTGCTATGAGACTTAGGGAGTTTTCAACATCCCTTTCATAGTAAGAACATGTCTGATAGACTTCTCTTCTTGGTTTGAATTGCTGTGGTAGTCAATCAGTTCTATGGCTTGAAAGTTGACATAAACTGGAAACAGGTATAAACTAGCTAAGTCTAATGGAGGAATAATTTTCTGTGTAACCAAAAACAAGCAACTCATCTCCCTTGGCCTCAGTTTCCTTATTTATAAATGTTGGTTAAATTTTATTTTTTAGGTTTCATTTTATTTTGTTTTATAGCGATGGGAGTCTCCACTATGTTGCCAAGTTTGGTCTCAAACTCCTGGCCTCAAGTGATCCTTCCGTCCCAGCCTCCCAAAATGTTAGGATTACAGATGTGAACCACTGCACCTGGCCCTAAATTTTATGTCTTTAGTTTTCCCAGCACTAAAATTTAATGATTCTTTGAGAATCTCTGGCAAAATACAATCACAAAAAGTTAAAGCTCTTTTTTTTTTTGAATTGGAGTTTCACTCTGGTGCCCAAGCGGAGGGCAGTGGCACACTCACAGCACCACAGCCTTGACCTGCTGGGCTCAGGAGATCCTTCCGCCTCAGCCTTCCAAGTAGCCGGAACTACAGGTGAGCGCCACAATGCCCGGCTAATTTTATGATTTACTGTAGAGACGTGGTCTCACCAAGTTGCCCAGGTTGGTCTCAAACCCCTGGACTCGGGCAATCCCCTCACCTCGGCCTCTCAAAGTGCTGGGATCACAGGCTTGAGCCACTGCACTCGTCCTCTTATGTTTATTTCTAAGGAATCAGATCCCTTTTACGGAAACCCTGATAATTTTTTTTTTTTTTTAAGTCAAAATCTCACTCTGTCACCCAGGATACAGTGCAGTGACACAACCACAGTTCCCGCAGCCTCAAACTTTTGCACTCACACAATCCTTCTGCCTCAGCCTTGTGAGTAGCTGGAACTACAGGCCCACACCACTAAGTTCAGCTAATTAAAAAAAAATTTTTTTTTGTAGAGATAGGGTCTCACTATGTTGCCCAGGGTAGTCTCAGACTTCTGGGTTCAACCAATCCTCCCACCTCAGCCTCCCAAAGTGCTGAGATTACAGGTGTGAGCCACCATGCCTGACTAGTTTATCTAGCAGAAGCCACAACTATTCCTTCAGCAGATACTGTCCTTGCTCTTATAACATAAATTAATGGAGAGGCATCTATTAAACACAGACACACGAGACTTACAACTACCTGTGTGAAACCATCTCTTTATTTGAATTTTATTTTTACAAAAAAGCACAGAGTGAGAGTGGGGAGGCAGGAATAATGCCTGTTCAGCCCCAGGAAGTGAGGAAGAGGCTACAGCCAATAAGAATGGGTCAGACTGCTTTTCTCGACTTTCTTGGTAACAGCAATGAACAAAAAGAAGTCCAAGAACGAACTAAGGGCATAAGTTATACGGTCAGTCTGTTTAAGCCAGACAACGGAAAGGAAGCGCCAATCTGTCAAGTCCACATCCATGAGGAAAAAGGCCTAGGTCAGTCTATTGAGGCTTTGGCACTGGGTGATCTGGGTCTCATCTCTTTGAAGACCGAGGCCACCGTTTTCGGGGTGCATAGGGACCTCGGGGACGATACCCGGAAAACCCCCTATGGACCACAGGGGCCTGCCACTGACAATAGGGTGTGGGCAAGAAAGGCATGGGCGGCCGGGGACCAGAAAATCTGGCACCTGGCAGACAGAGTGGGAACGGGGGCATCCCTTGGTGAAGAGGCGGTGAGGGCAGGAGTGGGAACCTGAGGGGGTATGAGGGCTGGGGTGGGAACCCCAGCAGGGGCTGGCACTGGGGTGGGAATTCGGGCAGGGTGCTGTCTGTGGGAGAAGGCAAGGGTGAGGGCGGAGGTATGGCCAGGAGCTCGCTGCTGACCTCGGGCTGCCCTTCCTCTCTTTGGCCAGGCTGGCGGGGCTGGCGGGGCAGCTGCACGCCCCAGGCATCGGCCACATGGGCCAGAAGCAGGTAGGACACGTGGCGGTGCGCCCACTGGTGCCAGTGCAC
>NW_007250863.1:297025-303308 GCF_000164805.1 Carlito syrichta
CCCGACTGCAGTTCCTTCAAAACGTTCTCCAGGTAGTTGGAGTACACGCGCGTGAGGAAGTAGAAACGCACCCGATGGTGGTCGGAGCAGAACTGGCGGACCTCGCGGTAGCTGGTGCGGTTGTGCATCTCGTCCAGCGAGCCTCCCTGCATCAGCTTGTCCTGCTCGAAGCTCAGCTCCCCCTTCGCCTTGAGCTGGCTGGTCGTGAGCAGACAGTCCTTCTGCAGCAGGAGCACGAGGTCCTTGTACACCGACCTCTGCACGGAGTCCCCCAGTACGACCACGAACTTGTTGTGCAACAGCTGCTGCACCTCGGAGGCCTGCAGCTGGACCACTCCCGAGGCCCCCAGGTGGGCCAGGACGCCCAGAGCGTGAGGCCTAACTGCTTCCATCGCTTGAGGTGGGTCTGCGGACTGCTGGGACAGAAGGAGAGAGCGGCTGGGAGGACTCACCCCTGGGTGGGGCGCCCCGTGCAGGGGAAGGGAAAGGGGAGGGGAAGAGGCTGCTGCCGGAGTCACCAAGGAGCAGGCCTGGAGGGCCCACGAGGAAGGCTCCGCCAGGCCTGGACCTGGAAGTGGGGTGAGGGTAGGAAAGGGGGAAGGGAGCCCGGAGCCAGAAGCCAGAAGCCCTCCTAGGTCTAGTAGCAGTTTAGGCCTGCGTCTTGACCTCTGAACCGCCAGAAGCTGTTCCTGAGGGCTTGAGCTCCACCTGGCGGGGCGGGGCCAACCCCCATCCACCCTGCCTGGGGCTGGAGGTGCAAGGGGATGCCCCGCCAACAGCTTGGAGGCAGCCCAGTCATCTAACTGGTTAGATGGTTAGGCAAATCATGAAGCTGTTAAATAATGAAGACTGCGAGAAAGCAATCCAGGGAGAATGCCGGTTATGTAATGCCAAGTTGAAGACGTTCATGTCATATTGTGCGCCCCTATCACTGAAACCATATAAAACATATAGCATTGAAAAGTGAAAGGGTGTAGCCAAGATGGGGTCCCCTCAGCCATCTGAATTCACATACGCAGATCAATGGTGAACACATACCAATAATCATTAACTAGGAACATAATTGTTTTCTAGGCCCCAGGCAAACAAATAGTGTTTGTCCTGGACAATAAGAACTTTAAGATTTATATCTTGCTCTAAGAATTCCAGCTACCAGCCCTAAGCCATTGTTCCTGTAACTGACCACGTGTGACCAATCACCTGGCTCCAGTTGCCCAAGATGGGAGAAGCAGACAGTCACTATGATGTCAGCTCTTCTGTTATTGCTACACAAGAATACCAGCTAGCAACCAGTGTTTTCTCCTTTGCCTCACTGCCCTACCCGACTTCCACCTAGCCAAAGGAAATATGTGGAAACAGGTTTTCGTGGAATAGGCTTATGGATGACTTTCCTCTCCCCTTATTTTTGTAAATAGTCTTTATAGCCTTATATATTTTGTATAACTTATAAAGAGTTAAGTTAAATACAACAGGTAAAAGAAAAGAATACACACACTAGGTCAGAAAACATAAAAAAATAGATTTCAGCCGGGCTCGGTAGCTCAGCCTGTAATCCCGCGCCATTGGGAGGCTGAAGTGAGCGGATTGCCTGAGCCCGCGGGTTCGAGACCCGCCTGGGCAGCGAGACCTCATCTCTACAATAAATCAAAAAATCAGCCGGGTGTGGTAGCGCGCGCCGGTAATTCCGGCTACTCGGAAGACTGAGGCATAAGGGTCACCAGAGCCCAGCAGGTCGAGGCTGCGGTGGCAAGGAGCGGCCACTGCACTCCAGTCTGGGCGACAGAGTGAGAATCCAACTCAAAAAAAAAAAAAAAAAATAGATTTCTTTAAGAAGAAAGTAGCTTTCTTTTCCCAGTAGGACTGGAAAAAGAATCAACTAAGATAAAACGGGAAAGAATTCGGATATATTTCAGCTGTAATATTCTTTGCTTTCCATTTGAAGAGGATCAGAATATGCACCCCAAAATATGCACTTCAGCATAAGGATTATTTTTAGCAGAAAGCAACTTGAGAATCAACACAGGCAGAAAGAGTTCTCTGCCCTCCCCTTATCTGCCTAAAATCAGGGCATAAATTTCCCTTTGAGGAAGGTGCCACCCCTCTCCCCAAGCAGGGTTAGAAGAGCAACTCTTACTATCAGACAGGTTACCATCCTTTTCACTGAAGAAGAGTATGGACACTAAGATGATTTTTCATAAACAGACGCTTTTCTACAGTAGTCCTTATCTTCCATGAGTCCCTCATTTATTTCCTAGTCACTTCTCCATGATTTATCATCCCCTTGAAGCCCAAACCCTCTTGAGTATCACTTTTTTCCTGTGCACTCCTAACATGTAAATATTAATTTAAAAATTTTATGATGATTCTCCTGTTCATCTTTTTTGTTAGTTTAATTTGCATGCCCCCAGGTACTGAAGCTAAGAGAGGAGAGTTTTTTTCTCTAACATATTTGGATGAAATGTTAAAAACTATGAAACTCATCTTCAAAACTTCAAGTTAAGTTTATTTTAAACTGCCATTTATGACTCGTATTCACCCATGACTAAATAGTCTTAAACACTAAATAGACTTAAACACGGAGAACACATCTCAAGTGGGAAGGGACATGGCATCCACTTCATCCACTTACACAAAAGCCATTAAAATCCAGTGTGGCTTGATATTTTTAAGATTTTGCACATTAGCAGACATTTTAATAAGTGTGGGTAGATAGTGATTGTTAAATCACATCTTTAATTTTTAAAAGCTTTATTATTTGTGGTTTTAAATGGGTTTAAGTACAGAAGTTAAAACAGGTAGATGTTAACAGTTTCATAAGAGAATAGTTGAAAAATTGAAAGTTGAAAAATTTATTTTCCCCTCAAATAATGTTAATTAAAATATTTTTGCTATCAGAAAAAATAAGTTTTAAAATAGGATGGGCATGGTGGCTCATGCCTATAATACCAGCACTTTGAGAGGCCTAGGTGGGAGGATTGCCAGAGCTAAGGAGTTGGAGACCAGTCTGGGCAAGACCTCATCTCTACAAAAAATAATTAGCAGGGTGAGATAGCAGGTGCTTGTAGACCAGCAACTGGAGAGGCTGAGCCCAGGAAGTCACCTGAGCCCAGGAGGTCAGGGTTGCAGTGAGCCATAATCATGCCGCTACACTCCAGCCTGGGTGACAGAGTGAGACTCCATCTCAAAAAAATTTTTACTTTTATTTATTTAATTTCTTTTGAGTTGGAGGCTCACTCTTATCACCCATGCTGGAGTTCAGTGCCATGCTCAGGCTGGTCTTGAAACCCCGGGCTCAGGCAATCCTCTCGCCTCAGCCTCCCAAAGTGCTGGGATTACAGGCTTGAGCTACCATGCTCGGCCAAAATTTTTTTTTAAGTGAATAAAACATGGTCTTGCCCTAAAGCAGATCAGAAATAGGCACTGATAACTATAATACAATAAAGTAAAAAGTGTCTTTAAGGGCCTTGAACTGTGATAGGTCAGTGATCTTTGGGAACAGTATTTCTTCCCACTCTAGATCCAAGTCGCCAAAGTGCACACAGGGGAGAAGAAAACCCTTTCCCACTGTATTCCCAGGGATCCCATTGCCATCCTAGCTCTGACTGAAAGATGGTACCTACAGAAACCTAGAAGAAACTTAGCTTATTCTTAGATTAGTACGAGCGGCAGCCTACCCCACCCACTCGGCGAATCTCTACCAGGTGCAAGACAAGGAAAGAGCCATAAAAATGATAATACGACCACCTTTGGTCAAGGAGTTGGTGGACTGCAAATGTCTAACAAGTCTCTCACAGGAAAAACCCCTCCGGGTCCAAACAAACCCCCCAGGTTAACCTAATCAGCCCTTTGTGACCTGTGTGACTCAGGCGGCAGTCACGTGACTAACCATCTGCAAGCTGTCCATCACCTGCGCGTTTGCCTGCCCCTTCATGATGATGCAGAGCAGACCACCACCCAATCACCTTAATGATCTTCCCCCATCAAAGGAAATGATTAAAAGGACTCAACCACAAGCAGCCATTGGCCATTGCCTTGCTAGATTCTGGTGTGGCCATGTGCTCATTGAGCTATGGCTGCCTCCATGCTTCCGGGCCTTGGCCTCCTCCCCCACCTTGGGGAGAGGAATCTTCTCTCTCCCTTCTCTTTCTCTCCCTAATTTACTTTTAAATAAACTATATTTTTAAATCTAACTTCTGTGCAATTCTTTGCATCTTCCATGTGGCATCGGATCGCACTCCAGACAGTCACATGAGGGAAGTGATCTCTTTTTAAATAAATCTTTTCTTTCCTCATCTCTTTGTGTTGCAAATCTTTGTGTTACTGGGATCTCTGGTTACTGTGCACCTCCAGCACTCTGACTCCAGCAGTGCTGTGCCCCTTTCGGACCCTCCATACCTAACACTGACTATGTGTCCTATCTAGGCACGCTTGTCAGACTCTGTGTCCTGTCACCAGGGTTATTCAGCATCCTCCTGTTCCAATAAAATTCTCTCCTAGAAGTTGGCAGATCCTGGTAAACTTAGTACTGTCTCTGCTAGTGTCACATTGTTCAAATTGGCTTGACACCTTCCTTCCCTGGGAGAGAAGAACTCTAGACTTGGACAGTTATGAGTTCAAGTCCACTAAACTAAAATCTGTGGGAAATGGTGGCACTTAAGAGTTGAGGAGGCGGGTTCGAGACCCACCTGGGCAGCAAGACCTCATCTCTACAATAAATCAAAAAATCAGCCGGGCATGGTAGCATGTGCCTGTAATTCCGGCTACTCGGAAGGCTGAGGCAGAAGGATCGCCGGAGCCCAGCAGGTCGAGGCTGCGATGGCCGGGAGCAGCCACTGCACTCCAGTCTGGGTGACAGAGTGAGACGCCAACTCAAAAAAAAAAAAAAAAAAAAAAAAGAGTTGAGGAGGCCGGACGTGGTGGCTCACACCCATAAACCCAGCACTTTGGGAGGTCCAGGTGAGAGGATTGCCTGAATCCACGGGTTTGAGACCAGCCTGGACAACAAGATGAGACCCCATCTCTACAATAAATCAAGAAAAATTAGATGGGCATGGTGCACATTCCTATAGTTCCAGCTACTTGGAAGGCTGAGGCGGAAGGATGGCCTGAGCCCAGCAGGCAGAAGGATGGCCTGAGCACGGCTGTGGTGGCCGTGAATGTGCCAAGAGCACTGCTTTTGGAGTCATACAATCTGGATTTGAATCTCACTTCTTCTACTTGCTAGCTCTTTTACCTTGCGCAAGTTATTTAGCTTTCTATGCCTTAATTTTTCTCATCTGTAAAATGGGATTACTAGTAACCACTTCATAGATCTGATGTGAAGATTAAATGTAAAGTGTTTACAACAACGCCTGATGTAGAAAGTGCTGAGAAGAGTTAGTTGTTATTGGCTGGGTGGTGGCTGAGGTCTATAATCTCAGCACTTTGGGAGGCCAAGGCATGAGGATTGCCTGAACCCAAAGGTTTGAGACCAGCCTGGGCAACTTGGTGAGATCTCATCTCTACACTAAGTTAAAAAATTAGCCGGGCATGGTGGCGTACAGCTGTGCTTCCAGTTACTTGGAAGGCTGAGGCAGAAGGATTGCCTGAGTCCAGTAGTTCAAGGCTGCGGTGGCCTGAGTGTACCACTGCACTCTAGCCTGGGTGACAGAGTGAGACTCCAATTTAAAAAAAAAATTATCTTCAGATTGTGTATATGGTGAACACAAACAAATTTTGTGTTCAGATTTAGACCTCCATTCCAAGATATCTCATTATGTATGAAAGGAGGTGCCTAGAGAAACCTAGAAGAAACTTACCTTATTCTTTTTTTTTGAGTCAGAGTCTCACTCTTTTACCCAGGCTGGAGTGCAGTGGCACATTCCCAGCCACTGCAGCCTCGACCTGCTGGGCTCAATCAATCCTTCTGCCTCAGTCTTCCAAGTAGCTGGAAGGACAGACATGCCCCACCACACCTGGCTAAGTTTGTTTGTTTGTTTGTTTAATTATTGCTTAAGAGATAAGGTCTTGACAAGTTGCCCAGGCTGGTCTTGAACCTGTGGGCACAGGCAATCCTCTCACCCCAGTCTCTCAAAGTGCTAGGATTATAGGCATGAGCCACCACGTCCAGACAGTTTATTCTTAGTCTTTTTACCTCAGCATAGCCATTAGAAAGCATTTACGCGGGTTCGAGACCCGCCTGGGCAACTTGGCGAGACCTCATCTCTACAATAAATAAAAAAATATTAGCCAGGCGTGGTAGCACGCGCCTGTAGCTCCAGCTACTTGGAAGGCTGAGGCAGAA
>NW_007250863.1:303328-325145 GCF_000164805.1 Carlito syrichta
CCCAGCAGGTCGAGGTTGCAGTGGCCGGGAGCAGCCACTGCACTCCAGTCTGGGTGACAGTGAGACTTCAACTCAAAAAGAAAAAAAGAAAGAAAGCGTTTAGACATTCTTCTGAAGGCCAAGGGGCAGCCTATCCCACCCCTTCTGCAAATCTCCATCAGATGCAAGACCAGGACAGTCCAACCTTTCAATTCATTATTTAGCATAATAATCTCTAGTAAACTTTCAGGTTCCTTATCAAGGCAGAAGGACAAAGATTACCCCTTGGCTGGCCAAAGCCACAGAAATTTTAATAAGACCACCTTTGGTCAAGGAGTTTGTGGATTGCAAATGTTTAAGGTGAATCTCTCTCCCTCTAATTTACTTTTAAGTAAACTATATTGTCTAATTTAACTTCTGTGCAATTCTTTACATCTTTCATGCAACAATCACGTGACTTACCCACCCATCTGCCTGCTGTCCATCACCTGACATTAGTACCTGCACTTACCTGCCCCTTCGTGAGAATGTAGAGACCACCACCACCCAATCATCTTAATGACCTTCTCCCATCAAAGGGAATGGTTAAAAAGACTCAGCCACAAACAAGTGGCCATTGCTTTGCTAGATTCTGGTGTGGTCAAGTGCTCTTTGCTATGGTTGTTGCCATGCTTCCTGGCTTTGGTCCCCCGCCCCCACCTTGGGGAAGTGAATCTTTCTCTTTCTCCAATTTACTTTTACATAAACTATATTTTCTAATTTAACTTCTGTGCAATTCTTTGCATCTTTCATGCGGCACTGGATTGCACCCCACACACTCACAGCCTCAGTGGGTCTGACCTAACATTCTGGAGGCTCCGCTGGGAGAGTGTGACCCTAACATTCTTGGAGATTCCACCGAAATCTGCCACTCTCTCGCTCTGTCATTCTCCTCTTCCACCGAGATCTGCCACTCTCTCCTCTCCAAAAGTCCTTAGATGCACTTGCCTCTGAGTGTTGGCCCCCTTTCCAATCTGTAAAAGTTGAATAGTAAACTTTACTTCTTTCCACTTTCTTTTTTGGTTGCAATCTTGCATTATTCCTGAGGAACCGGCACCAGCCCACCTTGCCTCAGCTGACCCTTTCAATGTATGTTCAAATATTACAAAATCTAAAGCCTGAAACACTTTCGATCCCAAGCATTTTGGATAAGGGATACTCAACCTGCACTCAGGAAGTTTCAGAACACCAGCTTAATCATCTATAAAAGAAGGATTACAGCCAGGCTCTGTGGCTAAGCCTGTAGTTCCGCGCCTTTGGGAGGCTGAGGTGAGTGGATTGCCTGAGCCCGCGGGTTCGAGACTCGCCTGGGCAAGCGAGACCTCATCTCTACAATAAATCAAAAAATGAGCCAGGTGTGGTAGCGCGAGCCTGTAGTTTCAGCTACTTGGAAGGCTGAGGCGGAAGGATCGCCGGAGTCCAGCAGGTTGAGGCTGCGGTGGCCGGGAGCGGCCACTGCACTCCAATCTGGGCGACAGAGTGAGACTCCAACTCAAAAAAAAAATGAATAATAAAACCTCATTTTGAAATATTAAACATGTTAAAAAAAACACGGGGGATGGGAAAACACTTCTTATCTACAGGGTGCCTGAATGAAACGTCATTGTACACCTAACCCTTAACTGTACCCCACAAAACCATAATAAAAAATACTGATTAATGAAAAAAAATAAAAAAATAAAAAAAATTAAAAAAAATAAAAAAAACAAAAACACATCACTTAGCAGCAATCTTCAGTCATCATCCAGCCATCATTTAACAAGGTTGAGGAGAAGGGATTGGTACCTAGGATTTTCAATTCAACCCAAATTACCATGAATGATTTTCTCCCATGCACACTAAAATAAACATAGAGATAATATGCAATACCTTTGGAGGTGGTAGTACTGGTTGAGTATCCCTTATCAGAAATGGCTGGGACCAGCAGGGCATGGTGGCTCACACCTGTAATCCCAGCACTTTGGGAGTCTGGAAGGTGGAGGCGAGAGGATCACCTGAGCCCAGGGGTTTAAGACCAGTCTGGGCAACCTGACAATACCTCATTTCTACAATAAATCAAAAAGTTAGCTGGGCATGGTGCATGCCTGTAGTTCCAGCTACTTGGAAGGCTGAGGCAGAAAGATCACCTGAGCCCAGCAGATTAAGGTTGCAGTAGCCATGAGTGTGCTACTGCACTCTAGCCTGAGCAACAGAGTAAGACTCCAACTTAAAAAAAAAAAAAAAAATTTTGGAACCAGAAGTTTGTCAGACTTTTTTCAGATTTTGGAATACTTATGTTATCACCAGTTGAGCATTCCTAATACAAAATCCGAAATGCTCCAATGAGCATTTTCTTTGAATGTCACGTCTTTGCTCAAAAAATGTTCAATTTTGGAACATTTTGGGTTTTGAAATTTCTGATTTGGGATGCTCAACCTGCATTCTGAAGCATGCTGAGCTGAATGCAAAGTGAATACACATCTCGCCACCCGCCCAACCCTGTGCAATCAAGCTGAGTAAAGACTGGAGGAAACCCACGCTGCCATGGAGTGGGTGAGAATGGGTGGTTTACCAAAGACAGAAACTCTATTTTAACTTCATTACTCAACAAAATCACCATGGGGCTTTCTCAGCAAAAAATTCTCTAAAGCTCCCCAGAAGCTTCTGACAGGTCATGTGGGAATGTGATTTGTTTAACAAACGTTTGTCAGCTTAAAAGCTAGAATGGGCTGATGATGGTACGTAGAGTGGACCCCAATATTCCTTTCTGGGGACCCTGGGAAGGGTTTGCAAAGAGAGTTGTGGGATCCTTAACCTTTAAAACATTTCAAAAGGCTTAATAGCCAAATGAGGGCTCACAGGTTAAAATGCTTTGAGAACTCTATACAAACAGTACCATGACCCTGAGCTGAAGAACTAGTTATATACTGATGAAGACAGGAACAAAACCTTTGAGAAACAATCCCCAGATTAAAAGACACTAGAAACTTCTCAATCAACCTTTCAGCTTGCAGATGAAGAAATCAGTGCTTTAAAAGGTGAAATGACCTTCTCAAGATCGAGAATGGCTGGTAGAGCTGAGAATTATCCAGATGGCTCATGTGTCCTGGAATGTCTGAATCATCCTGGGCAGAAGTATGAGGAAGATAAAGGCACACAAAGGGTTTTCCATTCTCAAGGAACTAACAGTCTAGTTCTAAGCCACTGAGAATGGACAGGATATTTGCCAACTGTTATCAAGTCTTGCTGGTTACCCCTAGGCACATTTGCCTCTGGCCACACCATCTTAGGGGTGAAGGGAAGGCCATCCAGTCCTGTGTGGTTTTGTTTGTTTTGTTTTGTTTTAGTACAAAGCTGACACTCATCAGCTCTAATAAATGATCACTTTCCATTTTCCACTTCAACTTGGGCTTTTGGCAGAATGAGTTCATGCATCAGTGTGAATGGATCAATACAGTTCATAATTTATGAAGATGTAGAGGGAGGGAGAGATTGATCCTACAGAACCCCCCAACTAATGCTTGCCTCTCTGCCTCTCTTCCTTCTTGCCACCTAGGTCTGGTCATTTTTAAATTTATTAAGACTTCCACCTGAAACAATCAGCAATGAGTGAAAAAAGTGAAATTGAATCTTACATAAGCCTTTCTAATAAAAGACTTCTAAACCGCAAAAGCATTTCTGTGGGTCATCCCTAGATTTCTTTTCTTTCTTTTTTTTTTTTTTTATTCTTTTTTAAAATTTTTGAGTCAGAGTCTTACTCTGTCACGCAGGCTGGAGTGCAGTGGCACACTCATGGTCACTGCAACCTCAACCTGCTGGGCTTAGGCAATCCCTCTGCCTCAGCCTTCCAAGTAGCTGGAACTACAGGCATGCACCACCACACCCGGCTAATTTTTCGATTTATTGTAGATATGAGGTTTCGCCAATTTGAACCCCTGAACTCAAGCAATCTTCTCGCCTCCACCTCCCAAAGTGCTGGGATTGCAAGCGTGAGTCACAGGTGGCTCCATCCATGGATTTCAATGGTCAGTGTTATTCCCACCAACTCTATAAATGTGAATAAGAACTAATGACACACACTTAAATGTGTGGCCATATATACACACCCTAGAGACCTACTCCAGCATGGGATGGAGCTTTGAAAGTACAGAACAGAGGGATAGAGAGAGAGTCAAATTGTGAAGAAATGAATAAAGGGAAGAAGGAAGAAGGGAGGGAGGAAAGGAGTCTCTTAAACATGAATGTGAATGAACACACATTCTGTGAAAGAAGGGCAAGAGCTACCGGGCCAAAGCTTAGAAGGGAGAGTGTGAATTTTTTAAAGTTTATGTATATGCATAAAATAGAAACAGGATGTTCATTTCTAGCTTATGCTGGTTTTCCCATTTCTGCTCACACAGTGTCAGACAGATTGGTAACTGTTTTTTTTCTTTTTGTACATAACTTCAGGTGTCCTACCTCTTGTCTCAATGACTTAGTCAAAAGTACATAGGAGGTTAATTTCTTCAAAAGAAATAAAGAACTCTTGGTGATATTATCCAAGAGTTGCTTTAAAGCTTTTAAAAAGTCAAACATAAAACAATTGGTATAATTTTCTCCCTAAATGCTATTTTAAAAAATATTTAACAACAGCTGGGTGTGGTGGCTCACACCTGTAATCCCAGCACTTTGGGAGGCAGAGGCAAGAGGACTGCCTGAGTCCAGAGGTTTGAGACCAGTCTGGGCAACTTGGCAAGACCTCGTCACTATAATAAAAAAGAAAAAAAAAACATAAAATAACTAACAACAGCATGCTGTGTTCATTTATTTGATTTCATCTGTGAAATAATGTAGCCTGGCCAGGCACAGTGCCTGCAATCTCAGCACTTTGGGAAGCTGAACCAGAAAAATTGCTTGAGCCCAGGAGTTCAAGACCAACCTAGGCAACATAGTGAGACCTCAACTCTATAAAAAAAAAAATCAAAAAACAGCCGGGCTCAGTGGCTCAGTCTGTAATCCCGCACCTTTGGGAGGCTGAGGTGAGTGGATTGCCTGAGCCTGCAGATTCGAGACCCGCCTGGGCAACTTGGCAAGACATCATCTCTACAATAAATCAAAAATTAGCCAGGCGTGGTAGCGTGCGCCTGTAGTTCCAGCTACTTGGAAGGCTGAGGCGGAAGGCTCGCTGGAGCCCAGCAGGTCGAGGCTGCGGTGGCCAGGAGCGGCCACTGCACTCCATTCTGGGTGACAGAGTGAGACTCCAATTCAAAAAAAAAGAAAAAAAAATCAAAAACCTAGCTGGGTCTGGTGGCACATGCCTATAGTCCCAGTTACTTGGGAGGCTGAGATAGAAGGATCACCTGAGCCCAGGAGGTTGAGACTGCTGTGAGGCATGACTGTGCCACTGCACTCCAGTCTAGGTGACAGAGTGAGACCCCAACTCAATAATACTAATAATAATAATAACAACAACAACAATAATAATGTGACCTTAAAAAGGGTTAAAAGAAATATGGGGGAAATTATTAGCAACACATTCTGGGAATTCGATTTTCCTGTGCAAAAAATGACATTACTGAAGAATCTATTCTATCCAAGTTGGCCCTAGGGAGAAAGGAAGGGGACAGAGAGGCAATAGAAGCATTAAGAAAGTCAAGGCAAGGGAAGAGAACAGGGCTCCTCAGGCCACCCCCATAGGGGTTGGCACCTCCCTGTCTACTGTTAGTTATATCAGCTTCAACAAGCAAACTCAAACTGGGCCCAGTGGCTCACACCTGTAGTCCCAGCTACTCAGAATGCTAAAGTGGAAGGATGGCTTGAGACTAGGAGTTCAAGACCAGTCTGGGCAACATAGTGAGTCCTTCCTCGTCTCTACAAAAAATAAAAAAATTAGCCAGGCATGGTGGTGCATGCCTGTAGTGCCAGTGTGAGAAAGTGAGGCGGAAGGATCATCTAGGCCCAGGAGGTTAAGACCGTGGTAAACCATGATCATGCCACTGCACTCCAGCCTGGGTGACAGACGGAGATCCCAACTCAGAAGAAAAAAAAACCCTAAACTTTATACACTTTCATTAGTGTACAGAATATCTTGAGTAAGGGTGTAAAATCAAATGCAGATTAAAATGATCACATGAAATCGAAACCTTCTCTTGCCCTGAATATATTCTCCCACTTTCATCTCATGTTACACAAGTAAATGTGAAAAATTTAGGAGCCTTCTCTTCAAGCACAGAGTTATCCTTCTAACTTCTAACTTACCACCATCTTCAATATTGTTACTCAAAATCGAATTCAAGTTTCCTCCTCTGAAACAGCATTTCACCTTCTCACTCTCTACTAACTGCCCATTTTCGGGCTAAGAACTAGGTTCAGTACTTACACTCATAATCCACTTTCAAAAGCAGACGCTTAATAAGTCTCCTCTCTCTCTCCGCACTCAGTAACCAAAGATGATTTCTCTGAATCACAGAATTTTCGCAGCTTCTTCTTAAACATATAACTGAATAACCTTGTTCTCCCTCTGGTAGTTTTCCTTTTAGTAACTCGTTGCTCAAAAGAGTCAGGATGTATGAGTACAAGTACATACTACTATTCAACAAGCAAAGTTAATTCCAAGATAAATAAGATGTGACTTCTTCCTTCAAGGGCCTTCTAGTACATGAAATCAAAACCTAAAACACACACAAAACTCAAAGAATAAAAGTACATTGATACAATGAGATGCAGTTACAAGTATCCAAAAACAGTCACTTAATACCAGCTGTTCACTAATGCTTTTCCTTTTTTTAAATATAATTTTATATTTGAAAAATAAAACAAAAACATTCGTTTTCTTAAAATGAACTAGTGAAAATGAGCTTTTGATTCTTTTTAGGTTTATACATGCCCTTCTTTCTCTTTTAAATTTTATTTTTAATTGACATACAACTATACATACTTATGGGGTATAGTGTGATGCTATGATACATGTATACATTGTGTAACGATCAAATCAGGGTATTTATAGCTTATCTATCACCTCAAACATTTATCATTTCTTTGTAGTGAGAACATTCAAGATCATCTCTGGTTATTTTGAAATATATGATATAATATTGTTAACTACTGTTTACATACATATATACATATATAGTCATCACTCAGTATTCACGGCAGATTGCTTACAGGACCCCCTTGTATTCCAAAATCCATACCTATACTCAAGTGCCTCAGTTGGGCCTGCAGAACCTGGGTATACAAAAAGTCAGCCTTCTAAATACATGGATTTGGCCTCCCATGAATACTGTATTTTCAATCCATGTATGGTTGAAAAAAAAAATCCATATATAAGTGGACCCATGCAGTTCAAACCCATGTTGTTCAAGAGTCAACTGTGTATGATATCTCCTAACTGGGACAAAAATTCCTTAACACACACATATATAAATACATAGCATATATATATATATATACACACACCATATGTGTGTGTGTAAATATATACACGGACACTGTAAAGTTCTATCCAAGTTAATGATTTTTATTTCTAAAATATCATTTGCTCCAATATAGCATTTTAAATTTCTACTCAGCTACCTCCTGAAAGTTAGTGACTGATAGCCAGGCATGGTGGTTCATGCCTATAATCCCAGCACTTTGGGAGTGGAGGCAAGAGGATTGCCTGAGCCCAGGGGTTCAAGACCAGCCTGGACAACTTGGCAAGACCTGGTCTCTACAATAAATCAAAAAATTAGTCGGGCATGGTAGCAAGTGCCTGTAGTTCCAGATACTTGGCCAGCAGAGGTGGAAGAACCTCCTGAGCCCAGCAGGCCGAGGCTGCAGTGGCCGTGAGCATGCCACTGCACTCCAGCTTGTGACTGAGTGAAACTCTATCTCAAAAAAAAGAAAGAAAGAAAGAAAGAAAAGAAAGCTAGTGATTGATAAATGCTAATATTCTTTTAAAGTCAAAGAGGAACATTTTTTTAACTAACAAGAGTGTTCCACAAAGAGCTATTATAAGATAAATATTCAAAAGTTATTTTCTCCTTTGTATGAGTAACAGAAAAAAAAACGAGGGAGAAAAGATCCTATTTACAAAAGCCAACAATAAAAACAATCTATCCGGGAATAACATTATAAGAAGTAAACGAGATGACACAAACAAAGTTCTGACACTTGACTAACAAATCGAGTGGTATCCCATGTCACTGGAGGACTAGAATTGGCTGTTTAGAATTCAGAAGGGGATATATGTTTTAATTTGCAATAATTAGTCTACTAAGATATTTGAGGAGGAGTAGTGAGAAAGAAAAGGTTTCCACTCATACCCTTGTATGTGGTTTGTATGACAAGGCGAAATTTTTAAACAGAAATGTTGGAAAATGTCAAATCCTCTAGAACTGACTTACCATTTTAATGAAATTAAAATCTCAATGGGATTTTTTTAACTTAATGACATTATGAGAATAAATAAGTGAGAATAACTAAAATATTTTTGAAAATGAAGAATGACAGCAAGGACAAAAGCTTGCCATACTATATATTAAAATGTATTATAAAGCCACAATAATTAACTGTATTGAATGGTGGGACAAACTAATGGTATAGAATTGAAAGTCCAGAAAAAAACCCTTAATATATATATATATATATATATATATATATATAAAATGACATTATATGATAAATGAGATATCATAAATTCTAAGGGAAGGGTTGTCCAATAAATGGTCCTGGAAAAGTAGCTATTTAAAAATAAAAATCTATTTGCATACTAACTCATACTATACATCAAAATTCCATATAGATTAAAATTTGAAGTAAAAAAATGAAGCCAGTATAAAAGAAAAATTAGATGCAAATTTATTCAGGGAATAAATAGAATAAATACACGAAAGCATCAATATACTAATCTACATAAAAATGTACTATTTCTGTGCATCAAACCCAATTGTAAGCAAAATGAAAAGCAAACAAACTGGGAAGCAAAATTTGCCATGAATGACAAAGGAATAGAATACTAACCTGTAAGAAAAACATAAAGAGAGCAAAGATTACTAGCAAATGATAGAAGAAAAAATGTTCAAGCACTCTATTAATCAAAGAAATTCAAGCTTAAACCACTCAGAAGCATTCTCCCCACTTCTGGTGGTGGTGCGGTTTGGTACAAACCTTCAGGAAATCAATTTGATAATGAATCAAAGTCCCATAAAATATATACATGCCTTTGTCTAGTAATTCCACATCTAAGAATCTTTCCTAAAGAAATAATCAGAGCTGTGGATAAAGATTTATGAGCAAAAATGACCAATGCAGAGTAACTGACAATGGCAAGAAAAACTGGAGACATAAATGGATTCTTTCTATGAAGCACAGAATTTAGAATATAAGAGGTTTGGCTTTTGATTACAGGAAATCTCATTCTTTCTCAAGAAATGAACAATAGGATGCCACAGCCAGTTCTCTAGCCTTCTCAAATCGATTATCTAATATTTAGGTCACCCCTAGCAAAACAGTGTCATTTTGATCCCTCAGACTCACTATCTCCTAGGCAACTGATTGAATAAAGAACAAATATAAAGCTTCACAGAGAAATATGTAATTTTTAAGACTTGAGTAAATGGAATGGCACATTGTGCCCCTCAGCTGAGGGGGCGGAGTCAGACCTAGGTATTTAACACCAATTGGCATATTTTTTAACAGCTTTACTGAGACAATTTACATACCATAAAATTCACCCACTTTAAGTGTATAATTAAGTAGTTTTTATGTATTTATATAATTGTACAACCATCACATCAGTCTAATTTCAGAAAATTTCCATCACCCCCAAAAGAAACCTTCTCCCCATCAGCAGTCACTATCTACGCCAACCCCCAGCTGTAAGCAAGCATGAATCTCTTTTCTATCTCTAAGGATTTGCTTATTCTGGACATTCACATAAATGGAATCATTCAATATGTGTTCTTTTATGACTGGCTTCTTTCACTTAGCACCATGTTTTAAAGGTTTATCCATGTTGTATCAGGTGTCAGTGTTTCATTCTTTTTTATGGCTGAATAATATTCTATTGTATGGATAGATCGCATTTAATTCAGCCATTTATCAACAGAGGGACATTTGGATTTTTTCCACTCTTTGGCTATTATGAATAATGCTGCATGAACATCCATGTACAATTTATGAGGGGACATAACGTGTTTTTATTTTTCTTGGGTCTGAAAAGCTAGGTCACCATGGTAACTCTGCATTCAACAGCTTAGGAACTGCAAGACTGTTTTCCAAAGTGGCTGCACCATTTTCCATTCCCATAGCACTACATGAGCTGTTCGTAGTATTCCCTTTTAATTTCTCTTAAGATCAGTTGTGATGTTCACTTTTTAATTCCTCACAGAATAATGTAAATCTTTTCTCCTTTTTTTCCTTGACCGGTGTAGCTAAAGGTTATCGATGTTGTTGAATATTTCAAAGGACCAACTTTTGGTTTCACTGACTTTCTATATTGTTTTTCTATTCTCTGTTTCATTTATTTGCACTGCAAACTTTATCATTTCGTTCTTTCTGCTTGCTTCGCGTTTACTTTGCTCTTTTTTTTCTAGTTTCTTAAGATAGAAAGTTAGGCTATTAACTTGAGATCTGTCCCTTTATATATAGGCATTTGCAGCTGTAAACTTCGCTCGAAGCACTGTAGTAGCTGCATGTAATACATTTTTGTATGTCATGTTTTCATTTACATTCAAAGTATTTTATAATTTCCCTTGTGAATTCTTCTTTGGCCCACTGGTTGTTTAGAGCATACTGTTTAATTTCCATGTATTTGTGAATTTCCCCCATTTCCTTCTATTGTTGGATTTCTAATTTAGTTCCATTGTGGTTGGAGAATATGCTTTCTAGGATTTTAATCCTTTCAAATTTATCGAGACTTCTTTTACAGTCCAGCATACGGCCCATCACTGGAGAATGTTCCATGTGTATCTGATCACTAGTTGCTTCATGGAAATGTTTTATATTCTTATTTCCCATAGATCTCTCATTACTTCTCAATGCTCTGGGGTCTTACTAGCAGTTTACTACTTTTAATACGAATTACTACTGTATCCAATAAGTGACTCCTTACCCTGCCTCACTCTCTATCCCAAAACCTATTCTCTTTACTCATTTTACCATCACAATTGCCCTGAGGGAATTAACACCTTTTGTCTTACAGATGGGAAACCTGGAAACACAGAGTGAGTTTGCAACTTGTCCAAAGTGCTGCAGAAGCTGTGGAAGTGCAGCAGGAGTGGTCTATGGCCTCTCAACTGCCACTCTCCCTGTGACAAGGGCCTGCTACCACTGAGCCTATTCAGGTCTCCAGAGAAACAAATGCAACAAGCAGTCTAGTCCTCCTCAAGTGCTCTTTTTCATGCAAAGGCACATGCAGGGGAAGTTTCTGACTGCTCCTTCTTTCCCTTCCTGGTGGAAACAATGAGGGCAGCCCACCTGGCACTGCAGCTGGGCCTGCTGTGGGCCTGACCATGGGTTAGGGAGGTGGGACATGAAATGTCTTCATTGTTTGGGCATAACAGTCTCAAGGCTTCACAGGCACAAAAAGCCAAGAGTCCAAAGACTAAGCTGAGGCTGTGCACAGCATCAGAGGGACCAGGCTATGATGACAGATCAATAGATATAATTAGAAGAAAATGCCCCTTTTCCGAGCTTACTGTGAGTGCAGCTGCCATACCCCATACAATGCAAAAGACCTAGCCAGCACTTAAATAGTATCTACCTCTAATTAGTTACCTTTCATTAATCTACCAAGAAAATCCATTTAGCAAAGGAGAGTCCTCCGAAGCCAAGGGGTGTCCCTTCCAGTGCCCCAGGCAGAGGCTCCATGTCCTCTTGTGCAGAATGTCAGTAAGCAGGTCCCTGCATCAGGGACCCTCAGCCACCTCAGTAATTCTGTGATTCCAAAGCTCTAAAAAGGCAGGCTATGTGGTGTGTCCTCTCAGCCCCACATGTGAATTTACCTAAACTCAAATGGCACCTCTTTCACTAGTAAAGGAGAACAAAGCTCTTCTCTACACACATCCAGGGTTGTAATGGTATCAAGAAAAGCTAAGACTTCCTGTCTTTCCACTGAAGCTGGTAGACGAAGGCAATGGAACTATTTTGACTGTGTGGGACCTATCATCATTATAAAAACCACCTTTGGTTGTACCCCACATCTTAAAAATAAAACAAATTAAAAAGCCAGGTGTGGTGGTTCACACCTATAATTCCAGCACTTTGTGAGGTGGAGGTGAGAGGATTGCCTGAGCTCAGGAGTTCAAGACCAGCCTGAGCAACATGGCGAGACCTTGTCTCTACAATAAATTAAAAAATCAGCAGGCATGGTCGCACATGCCTGTGGTTCCAGCTACTTAGAAGGCTGAGTTGGAAGGTTCACCTGAGCCCAGCAGGTCAAGGCTGCGGTGGCCGTGAGCATGCCACTGCACTATAGCCTGAGCAATAAGACTGATTCATAAAAAAAATTAAAGAAAAACAAAGTCCTGTTTCTACCAGTAAAAAAAGAAATAAGAAAAAGAAAACCACCTTTTGGAATCATAGGTTTCATCTTGATCCAAGTACCATGTAGACTGAACAACCTAGCTTCGTGAGTCCCTGGGTCAAGGCCCCTCAGCTCACTTTCCATGCCAAAGCCCAGCCTAAGGGAAGATACTCTTAGACACAGGGACCCAAAAAATGATCAGACGGAAAATTCCCTTTAAGCTTGTCATTTGAAAAACTACCAAAAGGACTGATTTTCAAGTTTTAGATTCAGAGAATTTTCTCCTGGCACCATCTACCTTATTTTTTTATGGCCACAGGCTTGAGAAGCCTTGTCACTCATTTCTCTCAATGCCAGCACCATCTTCACTCACTCATTTTAACATTCCCCATGAGAGGTAGAATCTGAAGATTTAAGAGCTGTTTACAGAGCTCCTTGTCCCATATCTTAAAGCCCAGAGCATCTCAGAGTCCTAAGCATGCATTCAATAAAATGCTGTTTCATGATCAAAGATAAGCAGGTCTCCTTACTATAGGACATCTGAGAGTCTGCAATATGCTAATTCCTTGTCAATATCTCAATATCTAAGATTGTGTTACCACTGCAGCGGAAATTTGACCAGAGATACCATTCATTCATTCATTTTCTCTCTCTCTCTCTCTGTCTCTCTGTCTCTCTGTCTCTCTCTCTCTTTCTTCCTCCCTCCCCCTACCACCTCCCTCCCTCCTTCCCCCATTCCTCTTCTGTAGAATATTTTGCAGGGTTAAACTCCACACAACACACATTGGGAAACACTGGCCTGGTTTCTATCTGAGCACATTACACTTGTTGCAAGGTCTCCTCACTTGTAGATGGAAATATATCATTAGCACTCCCTTTTAAAACATGCCTCATACAGATAAACTTGGGCACACTAAAATGCAACTCAGGCCCTGTGAAAATAAGCACCGCATACAATGGTGCAATGTGATCAAACCCAGAGCTGTCCTCAGAGCCTGGTCTGCTGTAGGAGCATCTACCATTCCAGCATTCTGTACTCTGTGAACTGTAAACTCCTCTGCATCATAAGCAAACTTGTCATCCTCAATTATACACTTTCTAACTTTTCAAAGGTACCTAAGGATTCATGCCAGCAATATAAAAATCAAAATAAGAAGTCAGACTTACACATGCCTTACGTTCTACGCAGAGCATTTAGAACTTCGAATGAATTTTTCCATAGAAACAAAGTTCTGAATGGTGATTAAGTTCCCAGACTAATTCACAATGTACCTAAAATAAGGCACAGCTGCAATATTATCAATTAATAAAAACTGAAAAATAATGAGATTTTTTAAAAAGACATTTTTATTTATCAAAAATACTTCTGCTCAGTGGCATACCAAATGGAGGCAGTTTGTGCTCAGGCAAGAAGGGGCTGCCTGCCGAGAATTTACAAAAAATAATGCAACAATAATGAAGTCGACAAAGTTAGTTGGCTTTTTACTTTCACCAACTGCTAGCAATTGAAAACAATATCAATAATCAACTATTGCTTCTCTGAGGAAAAAGGGGTTCAATAAGATGTAAAGAAGTAGTTGAGGGTGCTTGGAGCTATTAAGGAAGAGACTTTGACATACCTACAGGGATTTTAGGGTGATTCTTTATTGTGTCCGACTAGTATCTATACCTGGAGTCATGTCTATGGGAATCCTTTCATTTTTTAATGCTTTTCAACAATAACCCTGGTCAATGGGGGTATCATAGATAGAATAAAGATCAGGAAACAGATTATCTGAGTTCAATGAGCAATTCTTAGATGTGAAATAAAAGGGGCTAAAGAAAATCATATGTATATAAGAAGCCATGGGTCTGAGATGGGATTGCACAAATTGTGAACACTGAGTCAGAGGAACCAAGAGCATCCTGGAATAAAATTCTCCCAGGGAGAAAGGAAAGGAAGTGGGCAGGAGGAGGAGCTTCCTAGGAGAGCCACCAGGTGGAGCCACCACCATAAACCCACTTCGTGGCTCATTCTCTGGGTGGATTTGGGTGGAAACCCAGCAGGAGTGTGGTGGGAGTCTAAATTCACGACTATCCCATGGGACATTCACTGTTCTAGTGTTAATGCCTTGAAACCAGGACATAGAGAAAGAAAGGGGATAAATATAATGAAGAAAAATTCTAAAAAACTATTATGCCAGTAACCCACAATGACCCAAAGTATAGAGAATGTACCATTGCCACACTCCTCCACATAGTTCTTTACACCCATCTCACCACCCCCACCTCTGGGATCAACAGGCAGTACCATCCAGATTAAAAATATGAACAAAGGCAGCACACACTCTACCATCAATCACTGGTGCTCCCAATAAAACTCACTAGAAATGCAGCCAGAGATCAGTTAGTTCCAAAAACCTTTTTAAAGACTCTTGATTCTTAAGCATTTGAGAATGAAAGCCCACTGGAAAATAAGACTGATGATAAATGCATATACAGATACGTTCACACAAACACGTACAATACTGAATGACTAAAAGTCATACGTGCCCCTATTTACTGCCAGGTTGCTGGCTTTCATTTCCTTTCCTCTGGAAAAGATCAGCTCAGAGGGTGGCTAAGAGTCTCCACACAACAGTAATGCCTTTTGTTAACTCTTACTCTATCAATCCATAAAATCCAGCTCCTTAGGTAAAATCAACAGGTGATTTGGAAACTCGAAGAAAAGTCTGACCCCAAATACCACATTTTCAGATTCCTAGTTAACCAGAGAGAATCACATTTGTTTTTCTGATAGGCAATTTAAAAGAAAAAAAAGTCTCATCTCTGCAAACAGATTCCCAGATCTCACATCTACTTTAAAGACAAACCAATGGGGACCCAAGATCCACACCACAGCCTCGGAGCCATGAGGAGTGTTCCATGCCTGCATGTGCGTGTTGTACATACTCACACCTTCACCCAGATTCTCACAAGCCAGTCTAACAGACACCTTGGGAATACTATTTCGGGCAGCCAAGTAAATGTTTAAGAAATAAAAGCTCAAAAAACCATTTCCCCTTCAGGGAAAGGGGACAAGGGAAGGAGGTCACTTGGTCAGATCTGTTTAGGGACTAGTCCTAGTGCTGAAACTATGAGGAATAGAAAGATAAACATTAAGTAAAACTCTTCTGACAGCTACAGGCAGCAGACCAAAATGGAGAGCCCCTCCGTATGGCAAACATGGGACCCATATTAATGTGGAAGGGCATGTGTGTATCAGCCATCCACACCCAAAATGAATTCTGAAGAACTTCTGCTCCAACTTTTAAAGCAACAGTGTGTCACCAGAGGCAGAGCAGCCACTGGCCCCTCTGTTAAAGAAAACTTTTGAATCAAGCCTGTCTGAAGGATTCAACACACCATAAATGAACCCACAGAGCAATGTTCTACAATCAAAGTCATAACCACGTACCAATTCAGAGAACAACCCTCCCCCATCTTAACGTGACTCTCAAGTGAGACAGATGATCTCGCCTCATAGCACCAGAGCTAGACCTGCTACAAATAACATATTTTGAACCATCATATCTTTCAGCATTAATCTCTGGAAGGGATATGAAAATGCAAATGCATAACAAACCTTAAAAGCAGTTTATCATTGGGAGGCAGATGCCAAGGTAGCAGAGCGACTTAAAAAGATGATTATAAAATACATTTTATATCAGGAGAGCATAACAACAACAATAATAATAATAGCAAAGAATAATAAATGTGCAAAACACAATAGAGACTTACCAAACATTGAATTCATGATAAACTGGAAATAGAAACAAGGACATATAAAGCCAACCAGAAACCCATGGAGCGGCTTCACATTCAGAATGACAGAAGTAAATAAGAGACATACCTCACCTTGCCATCAAAAAGATATAATAAAGGATTGTGCAGCAGTTTCTCAACATTTCCCAAGGGATACAACAGTCTGAAACTGCTTGCAGGCAGGAGTGGCTGTTGTTTTTCTAGTTTTTATATCTACCCCTGCACCAAGCATAGGGCCAGGTACATAGTAGGCATATAGTAAACACTTGTTACTGAACGTTCATTGGTATCCACCAAAAAGTGAGGAACAGTGCCCAAAATTACAGATAGCAGGAGAAATTTAGAGAGAGGCAGACCATCTTCATCACATGGTCTGCTAACAATGCAAACTAAATCCCTGAACTAGAACTTGGTCCTCACACAGGCCAGCAGGGGATTGATTACAGCCTGGATACTTAACCGATCGCATGGATAATGTTAGTTGGGAAATCCTTCTAAGGATGAAATTTAAAAATCCTTTAATTTCATTTTTAATCTAAGTAGAAAAATGTCTATATTCAAACAGACAAAAATCCACTGTTCATTTTTCAGGAACATATTTAGGATATGTGCTATTAACTGTTAAAACTTCCATTTTGTTTAACTTTGCTTCTAAACTCAACATTTGAATGCTTTTAAAAAAAAATGCCTCTATACATCAATGTCCCAATTTAGGAGGGCCCCTCATTCTCTTATGTTGGTTAATGATAGAAACAAAGGAATAAATCATTCTCAGAAGAAAAGAGACAACTCATTTTTGTCTGGTTCATGAGAATGACATTTGTCTCCAAGGAAAGTGTTCACATTTTCTGGCTGCAATTCGTCAATATACTGGAGTCTGGGATAACTTATACAATATCCATGCAGCAAGTTTAAATGAAAAAACTGACTTGAGGAGGGTCAGGAAAGGCTTGTTTCAAACAAGAAGCTCTTTCACTGTGAGTCAGGTAAGGACCAGAGAAACAGTCAAGAGGTGGGAGCAGGCACAATTGCCCTTAAGGTTCTAATGCCAGAATGTACAGCTGATGGCTGCCACAATAGCCGAGAGGACCTATTTTCTCAATTTCAGTCACATCATCTTCTCGAATAAAAAGTCCATGAATTCATTCCAGTACCTCTCTAAATCAACTCTGTAGAAATTTGCAAAGGTTAAAGCTGAAAACTAAAACGAATCAGTCCCCAAAATAAGGTTTCCACAGCCTTGGCCTTTTCTTAAGGCTATGAATAGCTTCCTTCAAACTCAGGGTGTCTTCTGACTTTATGCAGGTGTGAGGGGAGGGTGAGCTCATCCCACACGGTGTACTACAACCTGTTTGCAACTGCTGCAAAGTGAGGCATGTCACAAGAAGCAAAAACAGCTGGACACGATTGGGCAAGCATCTTCAGTTAGGCCTGTCTCAAGTTCAAGATCCAAAGAAGTGGTTCAACTGCAGATCCATCATAGAAACAGACTTTGCTCTTTCTTTATTAAACCAATTCCAAGCATGTATCAAATGATAAGGCCCATATAAAGAAAACAGTCATCTCATCTTTGATAAAGTTAAAGAAAAAGAACTTGTGTTAATTCTATTAAATTCTCACAGGGTTCAAGGCTGAATCACAAGGTGAAATCATATATTCTAAGATAGATCCCATGTTAGTGAATCAAAGCAGACTGTTAATAAACCTTGAAAGCAACTTCCCTCCCTAACACCCATAAAAAAAGTAATAGACCCAAATACTCGAAAGGCTGTAGGGACAAATCTCAATGAAAACAAAGGGGAGGGGGACACGTCAGTCATTTATGATAACGCATAAAACTTGAAAAATTAGTTGAACGGAAGTGTTTACAAGGAAGTAGAATCATCCCACAGATTTAGCCTCTAATCTTTGTTTTAAGGGGAAAAAAGTGTTTTTTCATTGATTTTGGGTGGGAAAAAATGTAGCTTTTGAGCTCAGTACAATGAACTATTTATCTGGCCTGACAAGGCCAATCAATCTACCCCCGCTGTTTATTATAAGAAGTAGTAGAATACTGTTAGTCTTGATGGGTGGGGGGAGAGCCAGAGGCAGCACTGGGCCTGGTACACAATGCTTCCCTTCAGCTAGAAATTTATGTTAGGTCCAGGTGACCCAGGAGGTCAGGGTGAAGCCTTGGACAGAATGAAGATGGTTTGTTAAGTGCTTCATATTTACAGGATACCTCCATGTACTTGGGTTTCAAAACCACCAGCAGATTCAGTATATAAACCATCTAAGTGAAACGGCTGGTCATAGCCTGGCTGCAGGCCTAAGGCAGAAGGTTTTAAAAAAGGAACGTTAAGGCAGTAAGTCGCCCCCTTGCATTCCATTTTTTTGGTGAATGAAAAATTCCATCGGGGAACCTAAGGCCAGATTTTCAGTTGTAAAGAGACAATTATCTGAAAAGTTCTATTCCTTCGTTGATTTAAAGTTCCCAGGTAATTTTATTGAACTCATCCAGATAATTACCTTAATTCCTTACCTTAATTAATTCCTTCTCTTGTTAAATTAATTAATTACCTTAAATCTCGTATTGACTTTACAAAAACAGGGCTGGAGAGAGAGCCTTGCCTCTGGTAAACGTGTGTGCAATTGCAGGGTCCACTGACCTGAGAAGCAGCAGAGGAACAGGAGGGTCCAGGCCGGCCAGGGTGGTTTGGAAATGCAGAAAGAAGACACACTGCACTCTAACTCTCCAAATCCACTGAATGCAGGTCTCATGGGTTTGGGAGCTTATTTACAAGAATGCAAGAGACACTTTTGGGAAAGACTATAGTTTTACAGAAAAGGATGCTTAATTATTAAAATGGGAAATCCCCTGCTTTGGTAGGATGGGATTTTTTTGAAAAAAGAAAAAGAAAGAAAATCCTATAGCTGTTAACCATCATGGGCTTCCAGCCAATATTTCAGCTGAATAATTCAAAAAAGGAAATGTAACCCAGGGCAGCTGGAGGCAGTAGAGGAAGAGACAGGAAGGAAGAGAGACACAAAGCTAATGTTTCCAGTGCTATGATCAATGGGCAGTTTATTGGACAAGTTCTTATGCTGTCTAAATTTTATGAAAGATTAGCTGTTCTTCTTTCCCATGGTTATATAAACTTGTCTTCTTTTTTTCTGGTTAATGAAATCCTTGCTAATCCAGTTCCCGCTCCTGCTTTTGATCAGCTTTCTACTTCTCTTTAAGAAAGTACTAAGTCCATGGGAAGCCAGCAGCTGAGTGCCAGCCTACAGGCACATTCAGCGTGGGCCCTGGCTGGTCCAAGATCCGGAAAAAAGGAACTAATTCAGTGTTCCCACAGTGCAAAATCGAGTTAGGTCAACTCTGCGATCTTCTATTCTCTCTCGCATCATTTCAAACAACAATTATCATCAAGGAGGAATGAGGGAGAAAACAAAACTCCAACAACCTGATATTTGAAAATATGCCTCAAGATCTCAAAAAAAAAAAAAAGGAAATCAAGTTTGTTAAAGGTCTCCTGGATAGATGGATGTATCAGCTCTCTCTTTGCATGTCCTGCCTCATAAACTCAGAAAGGCAGGGTCTGTGTTAGGGAGCCTAGCAGTTAGAAAGAACCTGAAAAGGTTCTTAAATTAAATTAAATTAAATTAAATTAAATTAAATTAAATTAAAAAGAGAGTGGTCAGACATACACACAGTTCCGGTCTGTACCATAGTACTCTCAAAATTCACCTTTCATTCATAAAAATAGATACAAAAATGAATGCTAAAGCCCTAGAAAAATCATCATCTATAAATTTAGTCCACTTTGCCATTGTCAAAAGTATTTGCATTAGTTCTCCTTATTATAGTTACTATATAATTACTTGCTGTGTGTGTGTGTGTATCCAAAATTTATACCAAAAACCAAAAGGACAAACCCCACTCAATTTTTTAGCAATGTAAAATTTGACACAGTTCACCTAAAAGTTTCCAGTTTTTCTTTGTGTGTGGGGAGGGGAAACTCTTTCTCCTTTTCCATACCTCTCTTATTGGTTCTTAAAATTGTTTCAGAAGACAGCAAAGAGTTTCCACCAGACACTTCATGCATGGGCTTTTCTGGAGCTTTGTTGGAGAGAGAGTCTTTCTTCATCTCTTTCTTTATTTCCTGTGAGAACAGATAAAAAGAAAACAAGATTTGTAGTCCAAATTTTAGAATGCCTCTTTGACTATCTGAAGCTTCATCTTTCTGGAAATGAACTATGATGATGTCAACTCAGCATAACATGATATTTTAAAAACACCATTTCCTATATTTTTGTAGGTGTATTTTTAATTAGACAAGCAACTGGCCCTATAAAATGAAATAAGGCCCAGTATGGTGAGGTGACCTTATGTGACTATGGCCATTCCGTGTGACCATTAAGAGAATGAGTGATACATAAAAGCCACCACATAGCTGTAAATGATAGCCTGTTTTCCCTTTTGAACAATGACAAGCTCTGGCCAAGCAGACTCACCCCTTTCAAAGCATTTTATTTCAATTCTTCTCACAGGAGTTTATAAAAGTATATTTCCAAATCACCATTCAGCTCACAATTATACTAAACCCAAAAGAAGATTATTTAAATTCATTTATAGTCATTGAGTTCCTCTGGCAATTTAACTTTTACCAAAAATAAAAAAATAATGATGACAGACTAAAATAAAGACTATCATTCTAGATTAAGGGGTCAGCAAACTATAGCCCACTACCCATTTTTGTAAATAAAGTTACACTAAAACACAACCGCAATCATGCATTTAAGCATTTTTTATGGCTGTTTTGATGCTACAATGGCAGAGTTGAGTAGCTGCATCAGAGATCAAACCCTAAAGTATCTGGCCCTTTACAGAAAAATTTTGCTGAGCCCTGCTCTAGGTGCAGTTTCATCAAAGCTCCATTAAGATCTGGATTTTTAAGATCTGGATTTTTAAAATCTGATGACTGATATAATTATTTCAAATTACCTTACTAATTTACATCATTCTTTTCAAAAACATTAATAGCCCCAAATGATAGAGACTTACGATGTGCAGGCCTGTATAAAGGAATTCTTCCCAAAGTAGCAAGGGGTTTATAGTCTTGTTTAAACTCATTGATACAGTTTAGAGATTATAGTCTTGTTTAAACTCACTGATACAGTTTAGAGATATATCCCCTCCAAATCTCACATCAAAACTTGATCCCCAATATTGGAGGTGGGGGCCTAGTAAGAGGTGTTTGGGTCATGAGGAGCAGATCCCTCTGAATGGCTCGGTGCTGTCCTTGCGGTATTGAGTGACTTCTCTAGTCGTTAGAGATCCATCTGATTGTTAAAAAGAGCCGGGCACAAGCTGGGCTCGGTGGTTCAGCCTGTAATCCTGCGCCTTTGGGAGGCTGAGGTGAGTGGATTGCCTGAGCCCGTGGGTTCAAGACCCGCCCGGGCAATTTGGCGAGACCTCATCTCCTCAATAAATCAAAAATTCAGCCGGGCATGGTAGCACGCGCCTGTAGTTCCAGCTACTTGGAAGGCTGAGGCGGAAGGATCGCC
>NW_007250863.1:325165-361855 GCF_000164805.1 Carlito syrichta
AAAAAAAAAAAAAAAAAAAGAGCCCGGCACCTCCTTCCATCTCCCCTGTTCCCTCTCTTGCCATGTGATACACCTGCTCCCCGTTTGCCTCCTGCCATGAGTAGAAGCCTGAGGCCTCACTAGAAGCAGGTGCTGGTGTTGGTGCCATGCTTCTTGTACAGTCTAGACTCATGAGTCAAATAAACCTCTTTTCTTTATAAATCACCCAGCCTCAGGTATTTCTTTATAGCAACACAAAATGGACAAACATACTCATGGTCACACTAACCTGGGAAAAAGTGAAAGCTTAGGGACCGACCCTAGCATGCCTAAAGGAAGGGCTCAATGAGGGACATTTCTTTAAATGAGAACAGGGTAAGAAATGGGGATGGGTTCCCTATATGGAATGAACGTGAAGATCTACATTATGCAGTGGGTCATGATTAGGCCCGAGCAGGGTGCAGACGTAGAAAGAAAACAGAAGCTTGTCAAAACCTTGCCACTGCCCCACAGCTTCCTGCACACCCGAGTGTGTGTTAGTTACCATGTCCAATTCCCCAGTTGCTGGCTCTGTTCACAACAACTTCACCCTCTCTTCCTCCCTCACCAGGGCCCCACCGGAAACCAGCAACGGAGGCTGGTGCTTTGCTAACTGAGAGTTTCAGCTGGCGTCCCAGAGGCCTAGCTAGACAAAGCTCAGCCCCAGGCCAACAAGGTACCTCTGCACACCACACAAAGCTGTGTGTGCACATGTGTATATACACGGACACCCACCTCAGCAGTCCCAGCACCTGCTAGAGCAGCAGTTGCTGGGGGTTCCTGTAGCCTCACAGGCAGATGGCAGGAGAGGACAATCTGCAAACATTGCCCACCTGAGCCACATGATGGGATGCTTTCTTGGTGATGGCTGCCAGCCTGCTATAGCTCTAGAAAGAAAGACAACAAGCCACCAAGTGGGCTCATTTCCCCCGGGTTGCTTCTTTAGGGAAAGAAGAGTTGCTCAAAGCTCATTTTTCATTGCAGTGTGGATATGACTGTGCATACACAAATTCTCCACCTAGACACAATGTGATGCAGTAACACAACATCCAACTTTGTCAAGGAGTAATTTGGAGAAAGTCAGTAGGTCAGGGGTGACACGGTAAGCATCTGCTTAGCACTAACTGCGAATGCCACACAGTCAGGGAGCAGGAAGGGAAGTGGAACAAACATTGTGAGGCTGGGGTGGTCACTGGCAAAAGCCTCAGAAGCCATGGTTCTCAAGAATGCTCCTCCACTGACGCTTTAGAACAGCTGGTGGGGAAGGACTGGTCTGATCAAGAGCAGGTGCTTAAGGGCTGAGAAACTGGCACCAGGAGATAGGCTGGCCCATAAATCCCAGATTCTCTCCTTTCCCCAATTGTTCGTATTTGCCAGATAGAGAAGTCAAATGATGAGCAAATTTCTTAAGTTGAATCTTAGGTAGAAGCAAGGAGGAGACAAAATATGTCCTGCATTTTTTTTTTTGAGTTGGAGTCTCACTCTGTCACCCAGGCTGGAGTGCAGTGGCATGCTCATGGCCACTGCAGCCTCGACCTGCTAGGCTCGGTCCATCCTTTCTCCTCAACCTCCCAAGTAACTGGGACTACAGGCATGCACCACCATGCCCAGCTAATTTTTTTGACTTATTGTAGAAACAAGTTCTCGCCATGTTACTCAGGCTGGTCTCAAACCCATGGACTCAGGCAATCCTCTCGCCTACGCCTCCCAAAGTGCTGGGATTACAAGCATGAGCCATCGTGCCTGGCTTATGTCCGCATTTTTTTTTCAGGGAGACCAATCAGACACTTGGATGTGGTAGTGAATTCTGCAAGCTCCCCACCTGAACAACATCCAGGTTCAATGCAGCCCCACCCAAAGCCAACACCTTCCTTCCAACCTTCCCCTTCTCCCAGGGGAAGGCAGCCTGTCTTGTCTGATACCACATAATTCACCCACATACTCAGACTGGCAAAGTCAGCATTAATCCCCTCATCTGACCAGTCACCCAGTCTAACTGTATCTACTTCCTCAATCTCTCTGTTTCTTTCCATTTCTCCTATATTACCTTAAAAACATAAATAAAGGGCGAAAAACATAAATACCAAGCAAAAGACTTGAATAGACATTCATACAAAGGAAATATACAAGTGGCCAATATGCACATAACAAGATGCTCATCAGTCATTAGGGAAATGCAAGTGAAAACCACTCTCATACCTCTATGATGGCTAGAAATTTTAAATATGGGAAACAAGTATTTTGGGTGTGGAGAAACTGGAACTCCTGTATAGTGCTGGTGAGAACATAAAATAGTGCAGCTGCTGTGGAAAACAGGACACAGTTCCTCAAAAAGTTAAACATAGAATTACCATATGACCCTGCAATTCTACTTCTAGGTATATACTCAAAAGAAATGAAGCCAGAGACCTAAACAGAACTGAAAGTGTTGCCCCAAACGTTCATCGACAGATGAATGGATAAACAGATGTGGTCCATCCATGCAATGGAATATTATTCAGCCTCAAAAAGGAATAAAGTTCTGATACATGCCACAACATGAATGGACCCAGAAAGCATTATGCTAAGTGAAGTAAAACTAACACAAAAGAATACTAGATTATTTCACTTCCATGAAATATCTAGAATAGGCAAATTCACAGAGACAGAAAGTAGATTAGAGGTGGAGTAGAGAATTATTGTTTAATGATTACAGGGTTTCTGTTTGGGGGGGAAAGTTGTGGACATAGAAAGCGGTGACAGTTGCACATCCTTGTTAATATAGTCAGTACCACTCGTTGTACACTTAAATAGTTAAAATGGCAAATTTTGTGCTATATTACCACAATAAAAAATAGAAAAAACCCATGTGAATAGTGGCTGACATTTGAGTGTTTACCATGTGCCACATCCTATTCTAAGAGCTTTACCTAAACTTGACACTACAGTCCTACTCACAAACACACACGCTAAGATCCAGAGAGCTAAGGATACTTGCTCCAGGTCAAACAAGTGGGAGCCAGAACAGAGCCCAACCTGTTTAGCTTCAGAGCTCATCTCTTACCCACTCTTCCCCCAACTCCTGCCTGGATTATAATCATGTCTCCCTACCTTCAATCCCTCCCCTCCCAGTTCAGCCTCTGTACCACGACAAGGGACACTCCTAAAATAAATGTCTGCTCTTGTCATTCCCCTGTTGAAATCTCCAGTAGCTTCCAAAAGATAAATCTCCAGTTTGCTTTCCAAATGAAAGAGGACAAGCTCTTTCATTCAAAAACTTTTCAAGTTGCACAGCAAGCCACAAGTCCCTGTGTACTTGCATCTAGCTGAAAATATCTCACATGCATGCTGACCCCATGGTACCAACTACCATGCAAACACAAGGTGGGGATGATGCACTTCTTGGACAACAACTAACATTCACAGAATCCTGATGTCATAGATTCCTATCAGTAGGCTCTAAAAATAAGTGATGATGTCAACAATGATACAACCTGACACTGGCAAAGGCTTACATAAACTAAAGTGCTTTAGTGGAGATTTTTTTTTCACTTGTTCCTCACAATAACACCATCAGGAAAAAAAACACCTGATTTTGCCAGACATATTTTTATACACAGAAACAGTGAGATCCAGTCAGAGAGGATGCAAGAGCAGACAAAGGTCATAAAATTAATAAGGAGCGGAGTTAGTCACAAGATCCAACTCTGAGCCTTCTAGGCAGGGTTTTCCTGCTACATCTCACCTCCCAAGAAGAACCGCTCATGACTACAGGAGGAAGACTTAAAACTACTCCACCAGCGGCTCCAGTGGGAATCTTTGCATCCAGCGGGAAACTTTAAAGGATGTAGGCTAGATGCAGTGGCTAATGTCTGTAATCCCAGCTCTTTGGGAGGCTGAGGCGGGAGGATCACTTGATGCCAGGAGTTCAAGATCAGCCTGGGCAATATAAGGAGACTCTATAAAAACATCAAAATAAAAATTAGCTGGGTGTGGTGACACATTCCTGTAGTCTTAGCTATCAGGAGGCTGAGGCAGGAGGACAGCTTGAGCCCAGGAGTTGGAGGCTGCAGTGAGCTATTATCGCACCACTGCACTCCAGCCTGGGTGACAGAGTGAGACCCTGTCTCTATAAAATAATAAAAAATAAAAATAATAATGTAATATATTGCTTTATCCATAGGCCTTTGGGTCCCAAATCTTTGCAGTCCCTTATGTTCTATCCAAGTAAAAGAGCTCCTTCCTGCAGAGGAAGGTGTACTTGGCACTGGAGCAACTCCTGCTTGCATACATCTGCCAACAGCCATGTACCTGGAGCTCTCCAAGGTTCTGATCCAGGTCATGGGATTTCCTGGGGCAGGTGGCTCCTAATCCCTAGTCTTCAATCTCAGCTTTCCAATCACCAGGCTCAAGTTTTTAACCATTTGTTAAGAACTGGTGTCCTACTAACCCAGTGGTAGAGGCCACATCCTGGGCCAGAATTGTAGGCTATGAGGGCTTATAGAAATGTCTACATACATGCCACATATATAAACCAGCAATGATTTTATTTGCTTAAAGACAATACGGAATAGGTCAGGTGTGGTGGTTCACCCCTGTAATTCCAGCATTCTGGGAGGCTGAGACAGGAGAATTGCTCGAATCCATGAGTTCAAGACCAGCCTGGACATAGCCAGACACTGTCTCTAATTTTTTTTTTTAAATAGCCAGGTGCAGTGGCTCATGCCTGTAATCCTAACACTTTGGGAAACAGAGACAAGAGGATTGTCTGAGCCTAGGGGTTTGAGACCAGCCTGGGCAACTTGGAGAGATCTTGCCTCTACAATAAATAAAAAAATTAGCTGGGTATGGTGGTGCATGCCTGTAGTTCCAGCTACTTGGCAGGCTGAGGCAGAAGGATCACCTGAGCCCAGGAGGTAAGGGCTGTGGTAAGCCATGATTGCACTCCAGCCTGGACAATAGAGTGGGAGGGAGGGAGGGAAGGAGAGAGGGGGAGAGAGATAGAGAGAGAGAGAGAGAGAGAAAGAGAGAAAGAGAGAAAGAAAGAAAGAAAGAAAGAAAGCTGAATAGACAGAGTATCAGCAAACCTCTTTAGGAAACCCAGCTTCTCTTTATCTTGAATCTAATGCCTTAACAATAGAAATGCAGCATGCACAGTCAAACCAAGGCCATCAATAAGATAGGGATACTGCAATGACACTAGTGTTGTGTTGCAAGGACTATCTGAGAGAAGGAAGAGGAGAACTGCCCACACCATTCCAGATTCCCCAAAGCATTGTGCGCAACAGAGCCTGAGATGGCACTCCTACATTCAGAGGCCAAAAAAGCCCCAATCATGCCACTCTGGCAAAAATTCTCCATGAAACATTTAATGGCCTGCAAATAGCAGCCTCACTGGACAAACACATGATTTGTCTGCAACTGGGAGCTAAAGTTTGGTGTGCTTTCTCATCAGCCAAGTCGTCTTGATGTGGCTGGCTGCTGAGCCAAGTTGGTCACCTCTTTTCTCCTCTCCGTCCCCATCCCTTACATACTATATATAGGTAGTGAGTGGTCGGCTGAATTGGGTGTTAACTCCTTTAAACTAATTGGTCAGTTTTCAACCTAAATGTCATGCAGCCAAATACAAGTGAATGACCAATTTTGGGGGGGGGCTCTTTCCCCTCATCCTTTGCATCTTCATAACAGAGGTTAAGGCAAAGGCTTCGCCATAAACTGGGAGAATAAAGCTGTGAGTCAGAAAACCAGAACAAGTATTGGCATCTTCATTCTTCAGGTGTGTGACCTCAGGGGCAGTATCTAAAGCCTCTAAGCAGCCCTTTTGTCATCAGTAAGAAAAGTCTAACAATAAATGAGCCATCAGGCCAGGTGCAGTAGCTCACATGTATAATCCCAGCAGTTTGGGAGGCTGAGGCAGGAGAATTGCTTGAGTCCAGGAATTGGAGACTAGCCTAGGCAAAATAGTGAGATCTCAGCTCTACAAAAAAATAAAAAATAGCTGGCTCCCCTTCCCACCTTGGAGAGTTAAACCAATCTCTCCCCCGCCCCACAATTTACTTTCTAAATAAACTATATTTTCCAGTCTAAAAAAAAACAGCTGGGAGTGGTGGTATACACCTATAGTCCAAGTTACTCAGGAGGCTGAAGAGGGAGGAGTTTGAGCCCAGGCGTTTGAGGCTGCAGTGAGCTATGATTGTGCCACTGCACTCCAGTCTAGGCAACTCAAAAAGAAAAACAAAAATGAACCATCACAGAGGTGTCTTCAGGGTCAAACAGTGAATTGGAGAGTAGTATACAAATTATGTACGATCATTATTAAATAGCAAATGTTATTAAAGAAAGAACTACACATAACAACACAGATGAGCTTCACAGTCAAAAAGTTAAGTGAAAGAAGCCAGACACAAAAGATTACCTTCTATATAATGCCAGTTATGTGAAGTTCAACAACAAGGCAAAACTAATCATTGGCAAGAGATCTTAGAATAGCAGTTATCTTGGGGAGGTAGTCACAGGAAAGGGTATGAGGGACCCTGCTGGGATGATGAAGATGTTCTATAATTTGGTCTGGGTGATAGTTACACAGGTATACACAGACCAAAAATCCACTGAACTGTACACCTAAGAACACTGCACTTTACTGCAAGCTATTTCAATGTAAAAGAACAACATAAGCCATGCATGGTGGCTGACACCTGCAATCCCAGCACTTTGGGAGAGGGAGGCAGGATGATCACTTGAGTCCAGGAGTTCGAGAGCAGCCTAGGCAACATAGCAAGACTTTGTCTTTACAAAAAAAATTCAATAATAATAATAATAATAATAATTAGCCAGGTGGGGTGGCATGCACCTGTTGTCCCAGTTACTTGGGAGGCTGAGGCAGGAGGATCACTTGAGCCCAGGAGTTGAAGGCTTCAGTCGTGAACTGTGATTATGCCACTGCACTCCAGCTTGGGCAACAAGGTGAGATCCTGACTCAAAAAAAAAAAAAAAATGCATAAACAGAAGAAGACAGATTCTTTCACACTGAAATGTGCTAATATTTTTGTCCTACGATATCAGAGCCATGAAAAGCTAGTGCTTGGCTATTTTAACATTCATCTCTGATGGCAGGGAGCTTTATGGGATCAACACCAAGGAGACCAATGGTCAGAATATGCCAGATGTATCTTGTTGTGTGGGTGAGCCAAGGGGTATCTCATCTCATTTACACAACCAGCTGAATGGATCTGCCCCCTCCAAGACTTCCTTGTACTCCACCTAGGCTGCTTTTCTCCTCCTATCTTGCAAGGTTTCCTTCTCTCTTGCCACCAATAGCACAAGAACGTGGAGCAGGCTGGTGCCACAGACACCAGGGGGAGCTCAGTGCCACCCTGACCTGCCCATAATGCTGTTGCTGGGACTTCCCCTCTGCGTTAGAAGAGCTGAGTGAGGCTGGGCGGGATCCCCCCAGCTCAGGGTCGAAGTAGGGCAGGGAAAAGAGATATCATTCCTCAGCCTGCCCTCAATCCTGCTCTATTTCTTTCTGGAAGAAAGGCTTCCTGTAGACCCAAACGTGACTGTGGGATCACAGTTGTGGCCCCTACGCTAGTTCATGGAAAACCATTTTGCAAAACTGCCACTGGCAGGAAATAAAAGAAAATCACTAAAAGCAAACCCTTATACCAAATTTACTGATCAAGAGAGTTTTGAACAGATACAGAATCCTAGAAATAGCACATTGCTCCCCCATATGCTTATATCCCCCACCTCACCCTATGCAAAAGGCAAGTTTGAGGAACAGCCATCCCGCGAGTGTGTTCCTTGTGTGCAGACCGTGCTTTCCCAGCATCTGGCTCTCCTTACAAAAAGGCTAGTCTGTCTCAGAACACCTGGGAAGACACAGCAAGTGTGCTAAAGCAATAGCCAAGTACAAGGAGAACTTCAGCTGTATCTGTAAGATTCCATTTCCTTAACAAATATATCTGATTACCACAATGAGAGAAAATACCCATGCAGTCAAACCACGAAAGGTACCAACTTCGTTAGAGAGAACTGTGCAGAGTGAAAATACATAAGTGAAGTAAAGGTGGTAAAATATGAGGATTTGACAAAGCAGGATGGTGAACACATGGGTATTTGTTATATGCTTGGAATATTTTGCAATTTTCTCCTCAAAAATACATAGTGAAATCATGTTGATGTCTCACAGCACTATGACTTTCTCATATTTATCCAATATGCTGACACTCAGAAAATGCTTTGACATATAATCATAAATACACCAATGACATTTTCAGCTCAAAGCTAACAAGGAAATTTTTAAAAATGTAACAGGATATCTATCGCCATGTTTCTATGTCAAACCTCCACTGTATATTTCCATTATCATGTTTGCAGTATTATCTTCCAAGAATCACTGATAACATAAACAGGAAAATAAAAAGATCATGAGAACAAGAGCTCTTGACCTACAGGATGGGAATGAATGAATGCTGCAAAGAGGACAACAAATGACAGATACAGGACAAAGATGAAAATGGCTACCTTTGTATCCTGAAGAGATCATATTCCTTCCGGGTATACAATGCAATTACTTGCATGCCAGCTGGTGCCTTTAGGCTTATCCATGCCCTGCTAAACATCTTGATTATTACCACTAGGATCAAAGGGTGTCAATACCAACCAGTTGTTTGGACATGTTTTAGTGGGCAGTTAATAAATATCTGTCAGATGAATGACCAATTCAGTAGAGTGTTAAGGGCAAGTCAACTATCCACAGATGAGGTGGAGTATTTTCAATTCAGTCCAAAGCCACAACAACATGGAGATCGACATCATCCCTATAAGGATACAACTGGGATTTGTTGGGTCACCATCAACTTCTCATTTTACAAGATGCAGATCAGGCTTAAAGCAGTAGGAAGAAGATGACACCATGAGAAAAATGCGTATAGCACCTTATTTTTAAAAAAAGCAGCTGGGCAAGATGGCTCACGCCTGTAATCCCAGAACTTTGGGAGGCTGAGGCGAGAGGATTGCCTGAGTCCAGGGATTTGAGACCAGCCTGGGAAACTTGGTAAGACCTCGTCTCTACAATAAATAAAAAAAATAGCTGGGTGTGGTGGTGTGCACCTGTAGTTTCAGATAGTTGGAGGGCTGAGGCAGAAGGATCACCTGAACCCAGCAGGTAAAGGTTGTGGTGGCCATGAGTGTGCCACTGCACTCCAGCCTGGGTGGCAGAGTAAGACTCCAACGAAAAAAAAAAAAACGGCAATGTTTATTTCTTTATTTGAGTGGGAACATTAGACATTAAAAATGAATTTACTCATTCAAAATTAAACCTTAAAATTAAAGCATTAGAAGAAAATATAAAAGACTGTTTTTATAATCTCTGAGTAGGAAAGACAATTTAACACGCTGACACAGAATTCAGAAGCCACAAAATAAATGACCTATACATTACAGAAAACTAAGAATATAACATAGCCAAAAAAAAAGCCCATCAAGAAAGACAAATGTCAAACTAGTAGAATATTGCCTGTTATACAAGAGATCTCCTTCTACCAAGTATCAGCAAAAATATCAGTAACCCAACAAAAAATAGCAAAGGACAATTCACCAAAAGAAGAAAAGAGGACTCAAACATACCAAAAGATGCTTAACTGCATTCATGAAAGAAATGAAAATTACAATGGAATTCTTGTACAACAATACCTGTACAGTGCTCACGGTCCAGAAGGACCCTGTATCATGCTGGCTATTTTCTCATATCTAGAATTGTAGCAGTTATCTGTTATAATAACGTTTACATGTGTCCTCATACTAGAATCTGGCTCTCTCTGAATACTATGCTTTCACAGTACGTAGCATAGTGCCTGGCACACAGCTGGCATTCAAAGAATGAGGGATATGAGAAGCAGTTAGGATGACAAAACTATCCAGAAGTTGATGGTCTAGAGAGGAATGAAAATAATTTTTTAATTACAATGAGACATTTTTTATCTGTCAGATTAGCAACAATTTTTTAAAAATTTGATAGTATCATATCAGCAAGGGTGTAGGAAAAGAGAGGCTCTCATAATTTTTAATGAGAGTATAAATTTATATGTAAATCGGTACAACTTCTGTGGGAAGCAATGTGGCAATTACCTATCAAAAATTTCAATGCCTATGTCTTTTGATTCTATATTTCCACCTCTAGGAATTTAAACTACAAATACACTTGCACACGTGCAAAATGGTATATGTACAAGATTAATTAATCATTATAGCATTGCTTAAATTAGCAAAAGTCTCAAAGAACATAAATGTGTGTCAGTAGAGAACTGTTGATAAATACCATAAATCCATCCCAGGCAACTCTCCCAATATTGGGGCCGGTCTGTATATACCAAGGACAATCACCAAGACATATTGCAAGGTAAAAATGCATAATAACGTCTGCCAGCATTTGTGTGGATTTGTATGTACACAGAAGCCACACACAACAAACTGATGACTGAGACTGCCTCCAGGGAGCGGAACAGGATGGCTGAGGGACAGGAAAAACATATAACATATAGTCTATCTCTTTGAGCTGGTACGATGTGCCCGTGTCAGCTATTTTAAATAATTTAAAAATTGGATAATTGAAATGTGTTTACCATTTTCTAATCATTAGACTATTGACTGCTACTTACTTTTGCAAATAAGGAAGAAGTTGACACTGCCCCCTAATAAGAGTTTAGCTATTTCACTTCCACTGCTAGTTTTAAAGATCCCAATGCTACCAGTCACAGTGATGACAGTGTATGCTAACATACACAAAGGTTTCTAGAAAGCTCTCCAGTCCATATATTTTATTAAGCAGAGGAGACAGGAAAGCAAGATGTGGGGAAAATCATGCCAAGCCCAATAATCCACTGTATTTTCTTTCATTAATATGATATAAAGTGCAAGATTCTTGAAATGTGTGTATAACTAAGGGCGTGACAATCAAGAAAAAATGCATATAAAGAGGCAATATTAAATCTTATTTATAGTTTTATCATGGGTAGAATCCAGTTTTCTTTGGTGCCCAGAGTGCAAGTGACAAGAGCTAAACAGTTTGGTTAATTATGCTCCAAAAGGTTAATTATCATCTCAAATTGAGTTTCCTAAGGGATGGGCACTTTTCCCATCAAAGTCTCCTCTGAAAAAATTTGTAAAAAATTTTTATAACATTGTACCTACTCCATGAAACAGTCCTCCAGACACAGGAACTGTGAAATCACGTGATAGGTAAAACAGCTAGCTCTTGGAAGAAAAAAAACAGAGGAAGTGATGTCCAAGGTCCAACAGCCATTTCTGCTGTCTATTTAACAACTTTGATGATGAGTAAGAACCTGTCATGGCACCCTCACCCCCCTGTACTGTAACTATGAATTCTTATGTCTGTTTCTCAGGGACTCAAGAGCCTCAAGGGTAAAGGAAGAGACCTCCACTGTCTTTCATCCCTAGGCGTTCAAAGAATGTTATGATGAGCTCAATCATTCTTGTAACTATGTACCAGATAAAATGAAAGCATTTACAGTCACAATTGCGTCTAAGACTGAACGTCTAAAGAAAAAAAATTAAAGGCACTAGGATTTCTTAAATATACAAAGAAGTCAAACAGTCTTCATTTCCTTAGGTCTTCAAACAAATATGGAATTAGCTTGCAATTAGGAAGAGTATGTCCTGAACAAAAACAAGGTACTTTTCTAAGGGTTAACACGAAATAACACATTTAATGCTCACAACCACATGAAGAGGTGGGTCTCTAAGTGACAGATGGAGAAAGTGGATCTCAAAAGGGGATGAAAACACAGGCTCTCTAACATGGCTCTTCTCTTGCTCTGCAAGGCTAGCCTCCAGAAAGTGACATTTAAAAGAGAAGAGACAGCCAGGCGTGGTGGCTCACGCTTGTAATCCCAGCACTGTGGGAGGCAGAGGCGAGAGGATTGCCTGAGCTCATGGATTCGAGACCAGCCTGGGCAAGACCTCATCTCTACAATAATTTTAAAAATTAGCCAATTGTGGTGGCATGCGCCTATAGTTCCAGCCACTTGGAAGGCTGAGGTGGAAGGATCTCCTGAGTACAGCAGGTCGAGGCTGCAGTGGCCATGAGCGTGCCACTGCACTCCAGCCTGGGCAACATAGTGAGACTGACGCAAATAAATAAATAAAGAAGAAGAAGAGAAGAGACAAAGAAAATGACTATAGTATAAACTTTCAGCAGTGGCCAGGATGAGGACCCATGATTTAAAAGACACTCCCAAGTCAGGAAAGTCTTGAATTTTTACCAACAAAAAAGCACCTGTTTACTGGTTGTTGAAAGAATGTTTATATACATTTCCATCAGGATAACTTGATTGTCAAGAATAAATTATTCCAAGCCTGTGACAAAACAATGCTATTTCATGCTCATTTCCTGATTAAGGCTTTTAGACAGCTGGGCATTTTCATTTCTCAGAGCTGTAGGGAGCTATGCAAATTTTCATGCAGCAACTCCAAGATCATTAATCTAAGGAAGGCATGTGCCAACAGAATACTGGATTTTATATTGTTTCAGTAGAGAAGAGGAGGGACAGGTTAATCTAATTACCCTATGTGTGGTCACCTGACTATGGTTAACAAAAAGATCAAATGCTAAACTGTACAATCAGCAACAAACTCCTAAGTAATGAGGCATTTCACATCAAAAAAGGAGTAGGAGGAGGGGGTGACATTCTTACATTGCTTGAAAGCTAATACTGTAGCAATAAAAATAATCATATCAGCCGGGCTCGGTGGCTCAGCCTGTAATCCTGCGCCTTTGGGAGGCTGATGTGAGTGGATTGCCTGAGCCCACGGGTTCGAGACCCGCCTGGGCAGCGAGACCTCATCTCTACAATAAAATAAAAAAAAAATCAGCCGGGCGTGGTAGTGCATGCCAGGTCGAGCCTGTGGTGGCCGGGAGCGGCCACTGCACTCCAGTCTGGGCGACAGAGTGAGACTCCAACTCAAAAAAATAAATAAATAAATAAAATAATCATATCAAGTGTATATGAATGATAGGCAGAGCATTTTACTTATTACAAGGAGCTAGGATCATCACTATATATCAGTCTCTCTCGTCTCTCTCTCTCGTCTCTCTCTCTCTCTCGTCTCTCTCTCTCTCTCTCTCCTGACTCTGTCTCTCTCTCTCTCTCTCTCTCTCTCTCTCTCTCACACACACACACACACACACAACACACACACACACGCATGTATAATCAATAAGACTGGAAGGTACTTTCAGCAAAGGATGGCTACCTAGAGCTGAAGTTGTCAGGAACCAGACACAGGTGGGCACCGAGAATTAGACTCACCCTGCAGACATGACCACACACTTGGCATCTGGCACTCAGAGCCTGCTGCTGTTATTCCTCTTTCCAGTAAGGAGCACAGCCAGGTTAGGAAAGGTAACAGCCTGGCCCAGGCAGCTGACACTTCAAGTTCTGGCTCTGATACTGTGAAGAGTATAAACTTGGGGCCTCAGTTTTGTTAGTTGATTAAAATATGCTGCTTGTGAATGAAGGCATAGCCTCTGGGTTCCAGGATTCTCAAGTTCCATCAGCAGGCAGGAGAACACCACCTGCCAACAGACATGGGTCAGGTGCTGAGGGGCAGTTGAGTACTAAAAGGGAAAAACGTGTTAGGCGTGGTGGCTCACACTTGTAATCCCAGCACTTTGGGAGGTGGAGGCGAGAGAACTGCTTGAGCCTAGGGGTTGAGACCAGCCTGGACAACTTGGTGAGCCTTCATCTCTACAAAAAAAGAAAAAAAATTAGCTGGACATGGTTTTGCACGCCTGTAGTTCCAGCTACTTGGAAGGCTGAGGTGGAAGGATCACCTGAGCCCAACAGGTCAAGGCTGAAGGGGCCATGAGTGTGCCATCGCACCCCAGCCTGGGTGACAGAGTGAGACTCTGACTCAAAAAATAAAAAAAGATAAAAATAAAAGGGAAAAACTTTCTACTATGCAATTCCTAATGCGATTGGTTTTGCAGAAGTCTCAAAAAATTTGCTTCCATGTATTCTCTTTCAGAAGGCTACTGGAGGGTGTATTTCACCAAGTCAAATAAGTAAAGCAAGAAAGAAGAATTCCAAACTCGGACAGTCAACAAGACAAGGGTGGGAGGAGGTGAGTGATGGGAATTTCCTGGCTGACAGCTGGGCTACAGAGGGGGTTAGAAGACTCTGTGAGGCCTCTGGTGTTTCTCCAGGATGGAAGCATAAAGGAGGGGAAAGAGATAGGGAGAGACAGAGAGACACAAAAAGAGGGGGGGGGAGGGAGGGAGGGAGACAGGAACAGAGGAAGAGAGAGAAAGAGAGACAGACGGGGAGAGAGGGAAACAGAGAGACTGTATTTTGTATTAAGCAGCATTTTACAGAGCTGTTTAGTTCAAGGTATGAAAAAATTCACATGTCCTGGGATAACTCAGCAAACAAGAAAGACAATTATTATCTCTAGGGAAGATAAAAAGCTTGTGAGAAAATTAATTATAGTATATTCTTGCTTCAATACTCAATATCAATATTGCTACATTAATGAAAACATTAAGTATCGATTGAAGCAAAACCTGAAATATGAGCATATAGGGAAGAGGAGCATGGGGGTGCAAGTGAGCTAATATTCCCAATTACCATGAGCAGTAACAGATCGTGTGTAGAATTGACGAACCAAGAGACAGCAGTGCATGCGTATTATTCCAAAGTACAGCAGCAAATACCAGAAGCACTAGCTAGAACCAGACAATAATTGCCTTCTAGAACAGGGGTTCCCAACCCCGGGGTTGTGGACCGGTAAGGCCCATGGTCTGTTAGGAACTGGGCCACACGCAGGAGATGAGTGGCAGGGTGAGTGGAGCTCCGCCTTCTGTCAGGCCAATGGCAGCATTAGATTCTCATAGGAGTGTGAACCCTGTTGTGAACTGGGCATGCGAGGGATCAAGGTTGCGTGCTCCTTATGAGAAGCTAATGCCTGATGATTTGAGGTGGAGCTGAGGCAGTGATGCAACGCTGGGGAACAGCTGCAGATACAGATTAACGTTAGCAGTGAGGTTTGACTGCACATCTTACCCCCTCCCCCGCCCCCTCATTCATGGAAAAAATGTCTTTCACAAAACTGGTCTCTGATTCCAAGAAGTTTGGGGACTGCTGTCCTAGAAGACACGGACATAAGGAGAAGGGACAAGGGACTTCTGGATATTCTACATCTTAGCACTATATGACTTTCAAAACTCCATATGTGCATATATGTATATCTATGTAATCACTAAAAAATTAATAATTTTAAAGGCATATGTGCTAATTCCAAAAAACACAGAAAATAGTAACAGGGGGTAGACAGCCAAAGGTAAAGGTGGCCCATTCCCCAGTGAAATTCCATTCCTCCTCGTCTAGGAACCATTAATGAGTGTGTGTGTGTCCCTACTGCTTTGAAACACAAATGGACTCGTACAACATGTGCTTTTTTGTTTCCTGCTTTCTTCCACATAACAATGCATTTTAGACAGCCTCTCCATCAGTCACAGAGCTCTGCCTCTCTTCCACAAAGTTGCACAGAATCCAACTGTAGAACAGACCAGTATCAAAGCAGATACTGCTTTGTGGAAAAGAAGATTTCAGAACACAGAGGTCTGACCAATCCAAACCACCCATATTAAAGAGTGCTAAATCAGAGCTGAGGGCAAGGGAATCACGGGGAAATGGGAGGATGGAAAATCAGAGCAGAGAGAGTTCCTTTAGGGACACATGGTCACTGTTTCTACCTTCCACTCTCCCAGATGAAAATGTAGCCTTGCTAAAGTGGAATTTGGTTCAAGAAGCAGGGGAGCTGCATGTTTGTCATCACACCATCAAGGTTGTTGCTGCTGGCTCTTCTGAAATGCTAATGGAGAAAAGACTTGTGGCACAGCAAACTTTCAGCAGTCTCTAAGACCTGGGAAAATGTCCTCTGCCATCTAGACCATTGGAAGCTTGGGGCTGGGAACTGGTGTATTAGCTGCACCTTGTATACACCTCATCTGCTCCTGCCCTGAGGCTATCTCTTAAGTTTCTGAATCTTTGGCTGATTAAATGTATAACTTACTTTAATCTTGGTGGGAGAAACAGTTCTCCTCCCACCAAACATAACCCACACAAAAATCATCTAGTTGTCAAGTCTTCTGCAATTACAAACAACACTACATTGAGCACCACTATGTCTTTGCACATATACACAGGGGTAACTGAGGGACAAATTCCCTAGGGCAAAATTTCTGGGTCAAAGACTTGGCACACCCTTACTTTTCACAGATAATGAGAAATTGGCCTCCAAAAGTTGATCTCAATTACACTCCCACCAATAGCATGAAAAAGTGCTGGTTTCCCCATACTGGGTATTTTTAAATGTCTTCATTTTTTCCAATCTGATAACAGAAGATGATATTTGACTGACATTTCTTTAATTAGTAAAAATAAGGTTGGACAGCTTTCCATATGCTTACCAGCATCCATTTGTCTTTTTCTGTGATCTGTTTGCTCATGTCCTTTGTCAATTCTCCTACGAACCATTCTGCCTTTTTCCTTTTATTTTGGAGAGATAGGGTCTCACTATGTTGCCCAGTCTGGTATCAAACTCCAGAATTCAAGTGATCCTCCCACCTCGGCCTCCAAAATAGCTGGAGACTATATACATGTGCCACTATGCCTGTCTAAGCTTTTCAAAAAAATGTTTGTAGAGGTGGGGTCTCACTATATTGCCCAAACTGGTCTGGAACCCGTAGCCTCAAGCGACCCTCCCACCTCAGCCTTCCAAAGTGCTGGAATTATAGACATGAGCCACCACGCCCAGCATCTCCCTTTTTTCCCGAAGAGTTCTCTGTATATAAAAGAATTACTCCTTGGGCTGTCATATATGCTGAAGAATTTTTTTTTTTACCTGTTTGTTATTTGTCTATCTACTCTATTAAAAAGAAGTTTCTAATTTTTATGTAGTAAAATCCATCAATCTTTTCCCTTAGGTCTTCTAAGATTTGTGGCATGATTGTAAAGGCTTTCTCTGCTCAAAGATTATTTTAAAAGTACAAAATATCCATTTTTCCTAATAATATTACGTCAAAAGTTAATGCATATTATTAGAAGTCCTCTCACTCTCCACTCACCCCCTTTCAAAAAAAGAAAGAAACATCAGAAACCCAACTTAGAATAACTCATTTGTGAATTACAAAGCCTTGATTTTAGGAGCCCGGTTTCCAAAGCTTAGGTTTGGGAGTGAGGAAGTATTTCAGAGTGGGAAATGCACACCGATAGCAGCTAGTACAAGAATTTCTTCATTCATGCTTAGAACGATCTGCCTTTATGTAACTTAACAGATTAAAGAGAAACAACATTAACAGGTTAACAGATAGGTCACAACTAAATTTGGTCGTTTCTTCTCAAAACAAACTGCCCATCTTCTACCAAGAACCAGGAGCCGCATTTCCCCCTGACCTCAACCCCAGACTGGGCTCTATAAGCATGCCTGTCCCTACTTTGTCATGGGACCTGGCAACAAAGACCCAAAGGCCTCCACAAGTGACACTAAAACCTCAAAGACACTATTTCTCAGCAGCCCCACACTAGCAAGAAAGGGAAATACTTTCTAAAAAAACTCCTTCCTAAATGTAACCAGATGTTTTCCAGGAGAGAGCAGCAGGGGGACAGAAGTAAAGACTATGGTGTATCTTCAATCTTTTAGCCAAAGTTATTAAATGCATGCCAGGCACTGTCAGGTGGAGGGGTTCAAGATGGCTACTGCTACCCAGGGTCTCACCACCTAGTAGGGCTAGAACTCTGAGTGGAGTGGACACATATTCCCACTCTATTTTTTTATTTTTATTTTTTTTAGTTGGAGTCTCACATCATTGCCCAGGCTGGAGTACAGTGACACACTCACAGCCATCCCAGCGTCAACCAGCTGGGCTCAGGTGATCCTCCCACCTCAGCCTCCCAAGCAGCCGGAACTACAAGCACACACTACCATGCCCAGCTAATTTTTTATTTATTGTAGAGATGAGGTCTCACCAAGTTGCCTGGGTTGCTCTCAAACCCGTGGGCTCAGGCAATTCAATTGCCTCGACCTCCCAAAGTGCTGGGATTACAGGCTGAGCCACCAAGCCCAGCCAATGCTCCAGCTCTTAAGAGTTCCAGTCATTTGATACCTTGCACAAGGTACTAACCTCGCTGAACTGAACAGTCCTTATAGTCGTTTCTTACCACTGCTGTAACAAATTACCAAACACTTGGTGACTTAAGACATTATAAAGTTAGTATCTTACAATTCTGAAGGTCAGAGATTCAAAATCTGTCTCACTGGGCTAAAATGCAGGTGTTGGTAGGGTTGCATTCATTTAGGGGGCTGTAGGAGAGAAGATTCCCTTGCCTTTTTCAGCCTCTAGAGGTACCTGCATTCTTTGGCTTGTGGCCCCTTCCTCCATCTTCAAGGTCGGCAGCATAGTCTCTACAAAATCCATACACACTCTCTCTGACTTTTGCTTCCATTGTCACTAAAGTCTGATCTTCCTGCATTTTTTAAACATTTGTTTTAATTGTGGTAAATACATATAAAATTTAACATCTTAACCATTTTGAAGAGTACGGTGCAGTAGTGTTAAGTACATTCATGCTGTTGTGCAACAGGTTTCTTCAACTCTTTTCATCTTGCAAAACCGAAACCCTGTAACCATTAAACAATTACTTTTCTCCCCTGCCTCCCCACCAGCCCCTTGGCAACCACTACTCTATTTTCTGTCTCTGTGAATTTGACTACTTTTTTTTTTTTTTTTTTTGAGTTGGAGTCTCACTCTGTCGCCCAGACTGGAGTACAGTGGCCGCTCCCGGCCACCACAGCCTCGACCTGCTGGGCTCCGGCGATCCTTCCGCCTCAGCATTCCAAGCAGCTGGAACTACAGGCTTGTGCCACCACGCCCAGCTAATTTTTTTATTTACCGTAGAGACCAAGTTTTGCCATGTTGTCCAGGCTGGTCTCAAATCTGTGGGTCCAGGTGGTCCTCTCGCCTCTGCCTCCAAAAGCATTATAGCATGAGCCACCACACCTGGCATAATTTGACTACTTTAGAAAACTCGTATAAGTGAAGTCATACAGTTATTTGTCCTTTTGTGACTGGCTTATTTCATTTAGCATAAAATCTTTAAGGTTCATCAACATTGTAGCATGTGTCAGACTCTCCTTCCTTTTTTGAGCAGAGTTAATATTCCATTGTATGGATATTTGGAATGCCTTCTACCTTTTGGCTACTGTGAAAAATACTGCTATGCACATAGGTGTACAATATCTTTGAGACTCTGCTTTCAATTGTTTTGGATATATGCTGGATCATGTGGTAATTCTATTTTTAATTTTCTGAAGAACTGCCACTGTGTTTTCCATGGTGGCTATACCAATCTACATTCCTACCAACAGTGCAGAAGGGTGTCAATTTCTCCACAGCCTCACCAATACTTGTTATTTTCTTTCTTTCTTTTTTATAGTGTGAGTCCTAATGGATACAAGGTAGAATCTCACTGTGGTTCTGATTTGCATTTCCCTGCTGGTTTGTGATGTTAAGCACTTTTTCATATGCTTGTTGGTCATTTGTATATTTCTCTGGAAAACCATCTACTATTTAAGTCCTTTGCCCTTTTTTCTTTTTTTTTTTTTTTTTTTTTTTGAGTTGGAGTCTCAATCCGTCGCCCAGACTGGAGTGCAGTGGCTGCTCCCGGCCACTGCAGCCTCGACCTGCTGAGCTCCAGCAATCCTTCCGCCTCAGCCTTCCAAGTAGCCGGAACTACAGGCGCGCGCTACCACGCGCCTGATTTTTTTGATTTATTGTAGAGATGAGGTCTCGCCAAGTTGCCCAGGTGGGTCTTGAACCCGCGGGCTCAGGCAGTCCACTCACCTCAGCCTCCCAAAGTGCGGGGATTACAGGCTGAGCCAACGAGCCCAGCTCTTTTGCCCATTTTTAATTGGGTTGTTTTGTTGTTGCTGAGTTGTAGGAGTTCTTTGTATACTCTGGCTATTAACCCCCTTATCAGATATATGATTTGCGAATATTTTCTCCCAGTCTTTAGGCTACATTTTCACTCTATTGATTGTGTCCTTTGATGTACAGAAGTTTTACATTTTCATGGAATCTATCTAGTCTATTTTTACTTTTGTTGCCTGTGTGCCTCCCTCTTATAAGAACCCTTGTGACTCTAATCTCCCTACTCTAAAAGCCTTAATTTAGTCATATCTGCATTGTAAGGTAAACATTCAAAGGTTCTGAAGATTAGGATGTGGACATCTTTGAGGACCATTATTCCGCCTACTACAGTCCTCATCTTTAAAATTAGAATAATGGTAGCATGTAATTCAGAGTTATGTCAACAAAATAAAATAACACACATGAACTGAGTTTAGAACAGTGCATGGCATACAGTACATGTTAGTGATTATCATAACATAAGACTAAGTATTACAGAAAAGAGACAAGTGTGACCAAAGGTACTGGTAAGAACAGGAGCTGGGGCTGTTCATTCTGTTTGGGAGAAACCAGGGATGTCTTTCTTAAAGAGACAACATACCAACTTGGTCATAAGAAATAAGTGGGGTTTGGAGGGTCTGAACAGACCAAGCCACAAGGGAAAATTCCTCATTTTTTTCCACATTCTGACATTGGTATTAACATCTTAGAAATCTTGTTTCTTTCCTAAGAAGCCACATCTGCTTTCTGACAGTAGTTGCGAGGTGATTTTTTTCTTTATTTATAAGAAAACATGCTCAGTTGAATTTCTGAGTCTCCCTTTAATAAACAATTCACAAACTTTTTCCCAGCAAACTATTTTTAGAGCAGAAAGGGATTTTTTAAAGAAGCAGTTCATATTTATAAAATTTTGTCCTCAAAGCATAAAAATAGATTGAAAAGTTTAGTGCCAGCCCCGCCCCCTCATCACTCAGTACCAGAAAGATCCAGCATGCTTCTGGGACTCTGGATTTTTACAGTTAGCCTCTGTGAATCTCTCTTCTCTGGATTGCTCACAGTAAATAGCAGGTGAACAGAATAACAAAGGAGAATAATCACCACTGATGTTATTCTCATTTCTCCTTGCAGACATGCTGTGAAGTTGGGATAATTAACTGGCTGAGATACAGAACAATTTCTCAACTTGCCCTTGTTCACTAATGATAAACCTTCTCCCTGCCCCCACACCAGTGGGTAACTTAGCTTTAGTTCATGCAGAGCGTTGGAGGTTTTGGGTTTTTTTTTACTTGGAAGTTAATTTGCTCTGCACCCAGAGCACACTGGGGAGCCTGACAAATGGAAATGCAGAGAAGTTTTAGGTCACACGTAGGAGATATGTGTCAATAACAATGCATCACATTAGTATCAAGTTTCCAATACATTAGTATCAATTTTGCAGTCAAACACAATGCACAGGCACACAAAAACACCCACCAGCAGCAATTTATGAGATTTTTACCCAGCCACAAACATAGATGAACAGAACTGCAAAGTTTGTTACCCTTCTCAGCTATCCTGATGCTCTGTGTCCTTTTAGGTCAATCAGAAAGGGCATGCTGGTGACTCTGTTTTAAGGCTCCATGATGTTGATGGGGGGGGAAAGGCACACAAAAATCTCCTAGCGCAATGTAGCCACAAAAGGGCACACACAATTTTGGCTTAGCCCAAGTTAATAGCATCATTATACAATTCACACTTTACTTTATAAATTGAGAGATCTGGATTCAATATACGTTGTCCACAATCCCAACAGACACACAGGGTGAGGCTAAACTCCACTTAATCTAACTGACTCGGCCACACAACTAAATGGCACATCCCATGGGCATTCTGGACACACCAATTTCATCTGGCATTTATCCTGGAACTTAGATAATGTGGGCAAGAATGTATGTTCGCCTTGAAGCAAAAGAAAAAGAGCCGGGCTCGGTGGCTCAACCTGTAATCCCGCGCCTTTGGGAGGTTGAGGTGAGTGGATTGCCTGAGCCTTCGGGTTTGAGACCCGCCTGGGCAGCGAGACCTCATCTCTACAATAAATTAAAAAATCAGCCAGGCGTGGTAGCGCATTCCTGTAATTCCGTCTGGGAAGGCTGAGGCGGAAGGATCGTCGGAGCCTAGCAGGTCGAGGCTGCGGTGGCCGTGAGTGACCACAGCACTCCAGTCTGGATGACAGAGTGAGACTCCAACTCAAAAAAAAAAAAAAGATACAAAATACTTATTTGTGAGGTCTGTGTTTAGAAGAAACAGGAAATGTTAAGTTTTCAGTATGAAATAGATGTTTACAATAGAAAGATTAAAATAAAGGCAAAATCTTCCAAGACTGATCCTCAAGTCTGCATTTTTTATCACTAATCCCATGGTCTGATTTGTAAGTCAACATATGAGTACATATTATTTTAGATATTTCTTATAGTCACAAAAGCTTAGATGTGGCTGTTGGCGATATTAAGGTTGAAAAGACAGAGAACTCAACATTCTGTATCTTGTTTTCCTGTCAGGCCAAGTTCAGCACACATTTTTCATAGATAGTAAGATCCTTGTTCTTACCCCATGTAAAGTGTTCTCCCTTGAAATAGGGAAACTTCCTGTTCAGTAGAAAGAGGTTTTCACTTTATAAGATTACACTGCCCGGGCGTGGTGGCTCATGCCTATAATCCCAGCACTTTGGGAGGCAGAAACGAGAGGATTGCCTGAGCCCAAGGGTTCAAGATCAGCCTGGGCAACTTGGCAAAATCTTGTCTCTACAAGAAATCAAAAAATTAGCCAGGCATGGTGGTGTGCCTGCAGTTCCAGCTACTTGGAAGGCTGGGGCAGAAGGATCACCTGAGCTCAGAAGGTTGAGGTTTTGGTGGTTGTGAATGTGCCACTGCACTCAAGCCTGGGTGACAGAGTGAGACTCTAATTTAAAAAAAAAAAAAGATTACACTGAGTAATATTACTGTAAAGCTGCAACACAATTCATTTTCATTGCAAACAGTCATGGCATATTTTTGTTCATTCTCAAAGCAATGTTTTCTTTCTTTTTTTTTTTTTTAGCATTGCTTGGCAAACAAACAAAAAGAAAAAATATTTTAACTACTTTCCAGGCACAGGCACCCAAGGCTATGGTGCTCTGCATACGACTGGTTTGACTCATAACATAAAGTATCCAAAACGCATGTGGGCACTTCACATTTTTCTCAAGTAGAAGATGTTTACTACAGTGTGCACTTGCAGTAAGCCACAGGATTGAACTCTCACATTCCAGCTTGAGTACTGGAGTAACAAAGATCAATAAAAACACCTAGAAAAATCTCCTAGGGCAATGTAGCCATGGACTTTAACTCTGGATTTTTCTCTCTAATCAATATTATGGAGCATTCCTAAATGGAAGACAAGCCATCCAAATCATATAACCATAAAATCAGAGGTCGGAGTCCAGAATTTTATTCTTTGCAAGTTTTCATGTTGAATTCTGACAAGACTCTTGTCCCACAATCTTCCTCTCTGTGTCATCAGCTTATTCTTGAAGATATCCTTTAAAATGTATACACACAGTATATAAACTAGGGGTTTTTATGCTAGGATTCGTGAACAAACATCTAAATCTAAAGTGGTCTAAGCTTATAAATAAATAATTCACCAAAGAAGAACTACATATGGCCAACAGACATATGAAAATGTACTTAAACTTACTAGTAACCAAAGATGGAACTATCAAACAATGAGATGCACTGTGGGACACACTGTATTTTTAAAGCTGATTCTATCCAGGGAATGGGGAATCAATCCTTCTCCTATGTTACTGTGAGAGTCTTAGTTGGCACACTTTGGTGAGGACCAGGTGGCAATATGGATAGTAAGTCAAAAAGAAAAACAACTCATGCTCTAAACCCAGTAATTCTACTTATAGGCACTTAGCTGGGGAAGTAATCATGATGTACTCTAAAGAGAACTTAAAGAATGTTCACAGTTTGTTCTTTATAAGCAAATTAGAGCAATTTAAGATATTAACAATTGGGGCACTATGAGGTAGTTCTGTGTGCTTGCAAAGTTCACTACCGAGAGTAGCTGGAATCCTTAGAGGCCTCAAAGCTATGAGGAAGGTAACTGTGGATGGCAGCATTGACGAGATGAGGCCTGGGTTCCCCACTCCTGCCTCAATGGTGCAGCTCTGCTTCAAGCTCTTGTCTTTGAGGAAAGAATTCTGCAATTTAAAAAGCCTGCAAGACTGGCCAAGGTGGCTCATGCCTGTAATCCCAGCACTTTGGGAGGCTGAGACAGGACTGTTTGAGCCCAGGAGTTCAAGACCAATTTTTTTTGTCTCTACCAAAAAAATTATTAAAAAAAAAATCAATATGTGTTTAGTTTAGATGTATTGCTGTGTTGTAATAAAGGCAATCCAGCATATTTAAGTTATACATGAATTTTTTAAAAATCAGTTGGGCATAGTGGTACACACCTATGGTCCCAGTTACTCGGGTGGCTGAGGCAAAAGATCACGTGGGCCCAGCAGTTTTAGACTGTGGTGACTATAAGTGTGCTACTGCACGCCAGCTTGGGTGATAGAGTGAGATTCTGACTCAAAAACGAAAAAAAAAGCCAGGTGTGGTGGATCACACCTATAATCCCAGCACTTTGGGAGGCAGAGGCTAGAGGATTGCCTGATCCCAGAGGTTCGAGACCAGTCTGGGCAACTTGGTGAGACCTCGTCTTTACAAGAAATCAAAAAATTAGCTAGGCATGGTGGCGTGTGCCTGTAGTTCCACCTACCTGGAAGGATTGCCTGAGCCCAGTGGACTGAGACTGTGGTGGCCATGAACGTGCCACTGCTCTCCAGCCTGGGCAACAGTGAGACTCTGACTCCCCCCACAAAAAAATCTAAAAAAATTATGATTACAAACACCACCTACAATATGATCCCATTTTGTAGAAAAATAAACACTTATCCATGCTTAAGACAAACAACTGGCTAGAAAGTAAATTCTCCTCAACCATGGTTATCTCTCGGAGGTGAGATGACAGATTATTTTCATCTCTGGCTCCTGTATTTACTTTATAAATTTTAAATATGTACACATTATTTAAGAAAAAAAATACCTGTGTTGGTGGTTAAAAAAAAATTAAGGAAATTCATGACATTTGCTAAAGTGGGAGAGGAAAAAGAGGGAAACAGTTGGGGAAATACCTTAGGAAAGTCATTTAAATTATTGCTGATGACAATGTCCTTTTGAAAAACCTCAAAGTTATTACAATAAGAGAGTTCCTTCATCCTCTGGGAGTGCGGTTAGGAGAAATCCATTGCTACAGCTGAAGGGGAATCTTTCAATAAAGGGAGTTAGCAGTCACCTCTAACAGCTTTGGGAAGCTTTGTGACCTTCAAAGCAAAACTAAGGAAGGAAAGAAATGGAAGCAGAGCAGTCGAAGAAAAGGTAGCAATCAGAAAATAAGGCCTCAACAGCCTGGGGCCAGTTTCTTAAAATTCAAGAAGAAAATTCTAGGCCTAATAAGGGCTATTTCCTCAGCTTCCTGAGTCACCACCACCCAAGTTCACTCGTTTCCTCTCCTTTGCAACATTGAACATGAACATGAAAATTAACAGGAGCTGTAATAATAACTCCTAGGGGAAATGATTTCTGCAGAAGAGAAAGTCAAAGGAAGCATTCAGAATTCTGGTAATAGACTGTGGAGTTGGGCGAGGACGAAAGTAATGCAAAACGAGAAGTGCGTGGGTGGTTTGTCAGGGAAAAGGGTCAGCTGGAGGATGTAAGCCCCAAATTAAACAAGATTCTAAACCTTCCAGTTATCTCTTCCTTCTCATCTTCCCCCACTCTTGTAACAGATGTCATATGATTATGAGGAAACCTACTCACTGTGTGGGGCTTTGAGGCCCACCTATTTTTGCCTGGTGTAACCTTTTTGCAACTGGTCAGAAACCAGATGTGGCACTGACCCGACCCAGCCCAGCCTGCTCTGCTTGGCAAGAGTTCCTGGGACAGCCCATTTATGGAGAGTGAGAAAGACAGTCCCACAGACACAAACCCACAGACACAGACAGACCCACAGACGAACAGACCCACAGAGGCGTAAACACACAGACACTGATGCAGACACAGAGACACACAGAGAGAAATACAGATGGGCACACAGACAAACACAGAAACAGACAGACACACGGAGAGGAGAGACACCCATAAAGCAGTCCATGGCCCAGGCAAACTTAGTAGTTGTGTTTCATTCCTCTCTTCACCTCTAGCTCTCTAAGCTGTCACTCATTCCAGTGGTTACTCTGTCCTAGATCATAACTCATTCTTTGGAATTATACCTCACTTCAAATCATTCAAATTGAGCACAGAGTATATTTTTATTTTCTATAACTGTAAAGCCACAGGTTCGTGTGCATATCTGAGTCATCCACATTCACTAGTCTTCTTTTACCTGCTTTCAGATGTAGGCTAGCATCTCTGCACTCAAATGCAAATTTTCTCAAGCAATTCAGTCTCTCTCTCTCTCTCTTTCTCTCTCTCTCTCTCTCTCTCTCACTCACACACACACACACACACACACACACACACACACACACACACACACACACACACACACTCCTATAAGAATCATCATTTTCAGAAGGGCTAAATGACCAGCCAAGGTCTGAACTGGTGTGCCCCCCCCAGGTCACAGCTGAAGGCACCACTGTGTGAAAGGCATGTGACTCTGGGGAGCAGCTCATGTCCTGAGAATACCCTGTCACCCAGTGCAAGCCTTTCATAGAAAACGGAATTAGCAGCTGTTTGTCAGCATTGGCAAATGTTACATGACTTCAAAAGGCAGAATCATGGGAACTCAGTAGCTGCATGCCCCCAAGGTCAAATGGTCCTTATGGCTCAAACTTCACCTACCTGTAGGGTCTTTTTTTACTATCTTTTTTTTTTTTGAGGGTTTGACCCTCATTTTATCTTTTTCATCCTATTTTCTGGTATAAATAAAAGCACTTGATTTTCTTCTCTGTAGTGTGTGCGTTGGTTTTTCATCTTACCCTTTAAACAACTGTTTGAGCAAAGTAAAAATAAATCTCTGTGTATATTCTTTTGGTAATCTTCAGCAATGCTAACTTGATTAACTTTTAAGAAACCTAAGAAAATTCTTATGTATACTTCCTTCCCCAGTGAATTCGGGGGGGGGTTATTAACTTTATTAATACACAGAAAAATGAATCCTCACCCTTACATATTAACAACTATAGTCTTAAACTATGGAGAAATTTAAAATGGCTTAACTACAACAAAAAGTAATAATTACAGGAGCCATCCTACTTTACAAAGCGAGACCACCAAACCCAGCCAGACCTATTACAAAATCATCTGTGTGTTGAACCGTCAAGGCTTCTTAGGGGTGTGGGGGGTAAGGAAGGCTACAGATCAACAGCAGCTCCCCCCATACCCCTCCCCGAAACCCTGTCTGTCTAGTAGTGCCACACAGAGTTTTCATAGAAGATTTGTCACCAGTCCCGAGCACAGACTGTGGAAATTCCACCTGTGACTTGACATTAGGGGATTTTATCAGACTCAAGGACAGAAGCCATCCAACCTGACTTGAGGCAAATCTCTCCACAAGTCTTTACAAACACATTACAAAAATTGTGCAATCAATGCCCCACAACACCCCCTCCATTCCCGTCAGGCTCACTGAGGTTAAACACCACACCAATGTCAAAAGCTCCAAAACGCAGTATGAAAGCTGGTGACATCACGGAACTAGAGAAACGTTCTTTTCTTTCACGTTCACTTGACTTCTAAACAAATCTAAATATTGGGTGGGCTTGATTTTCTTCCAATTAACTGCTTTTATTTAGCCTATAAGCCTTTTCTGGAAAGCTTTACCTTACATTTTCAACTATTGATTTAAACATCATGCCTCATTCAATGTTTCTCACAAAATGTTAGCACTATATCTTCAACTAACATGCCTGCTTACTCTAAATCATTTGTTACCAGTGAAAATTTAGTGCAAACATTAACTTTAAATGAAAGAATTAGCTGTATTAGTCCAGTGTTGACTCCAATCCATTAATAAACCACACAATGAATTAGTCCTCAGTCTATTTGGAGTACCTGGACCCTGGATGTCACCATTCTGCATCATAGACACCACTGCTCTGTCTATTCATCTTTTTCAGAGACTCACCCCCATTCATGTTTCTTAATGAGCCAAAGACACTAAAGATCTGGCTTAAATGGCCTTTAAAGAAAATTACCTTCTCGATTACAGCTAGGAAAGAATCTTAGCAGCTGTGTTTTCACTGAAACAGTCATAATATCAGAAGATTTGCAAGCTACTTCACATTTATTATCCCCCATTGATATTTAATAATTCTACTCGCAAGTGCTGCAGCCTAATTTACCCCTTGCAAACTGGCAGGAATAAGATGTTGTCCTTATCCCACAGAGTCCACAGGGAGCTCAACTGATATTTAGCACAAATGTGACTCACCCAAAGGACAGGAGAGTGTGCCAAGAATTCTTCCCCCCAGAAGGATGTAGCTGCTTCAGCTCACTTATAGGGAAAAAAGACCTCAGAAGATACTTTCTTCGAAATGGAAAGCCAGAATTCTCAAAATAACATAAGTATACTTTCATGTATGAGCTGTAAGTGCCCTCAAGCTATTGGAGGGAATCTGATATGGAAATGTTGTATGGCTTGGACCCCTGTATTCCTGCTCAAGTGGCCTGGCAGGGCCATCTTCTGATGCAGAGAGAGGATGAAAGCAGGAGGGAAATACTGCCTCACAGATGCAACTCCGTGGAGCAAACTCCCAAAAAAGAGTGGGGGCGTATGGAGAGATGAGGTGTCCACTAGGCAGTGATATCCCTGGGCTGACAGACAATATAATTAAGTCTAAATCAAGCTTGACAGCTTGGCTCTTTAAGCCACTTCCTCTCTTAGTTTTCACAAGTACCCCTGCCATCCTGACTATTTTAATGTACCTTTGATTTATACCAAACCACCAACCGCCTGCCACCCAAATCTGTACTGAAACAGCATACGGCCACCAAGACTGCAAAGACCCATTAAGAAATCACTGAGCAAGACAAAGTTGAATCAAGGTTTTGTCCATCTCCCTTAACCCTCTCCAGCTACCATCAGATGTCCTTAAGCCTTTGAAGGGTAAAAAGAAAAAGCAAGCCCTCGAACCACCAGATGACAAAGCAGTTTAAGGAACCAAGGTCAACTCCCCATTTAACTAAGGACCGTGGCCTCCAGAGTCTGGTGAGAGAGTCAGAAACAGAGATTGTGGCCACTGGGACCCTCCTAGGAGAAGCTACTGTGCTCTAACCAGGGGGAAACATCCCACCAGGAGGAGAGGAAGTCAACAGAAGGAGCCAGGACTGAAAGGTTATGGTGTTCAGTACGGCCACGTGCAGCCAAAATACAAGAGCACAGGGCAGGCCAAGGCCCTAGACTGCCCAGACCTGCTGGCTTTCTGGATGAGTTCCCACAAGGCCCTTAAAACTTGGGGCTCTGTTCTTAACCCCCTGAGTTCCCTATTTCCCTAAATGACTCAGTAACCCCATCCCTGCTACTGAAAGGAACCAGAATGAACTACTTTCCTTATGCTCTGAAGGGCCTGTCTAATGCCTCACACACTAGTGGTGCAGGCACATACCACAGCTGGGTGCTTCACCCAGAGGGCAGGCAAGCTCCCAGGCTATAGGGGCCTCAATCACAATAGTCCTCCAGCACCTTACTTCACCTACTTGGAAGCAATTACAGGGGAAGAGGGGCAAGGAGGGGTATGCCAGAGCAGTAGTTCTCAAAGTGGGGTTCCAAACCCACAGCATCACCAGGGAACCTGTTAGAAATGCAGATTCTCTGACTCCAACCCAGACCTATTGAACCAGAAGCCACAGGATGGGGCCCAGCTGTCTCTGCTTTACCAAGCCCTCTTGGAGGTTCTGATATATGCTCTAGTGTAAGAGTCACTCTCTGAAGGAACAAAAAAGTTTGCCCACACAGTGAAGTTACAAGAGGTGCCGAGGGCCTCGGAAGCAGCAGGCTGGATCTGAACCCTTGGGGACAAGCACTTAAGTGGAGGCAGGAATTATTTCATAACCCACTCCTCTCTACCCACTACCCACAGGAAAAGGAAGATGTGGTTTTTCACAAGAAGTTTTTTAGCAGTGGGAAGCTCAGAGAACATAGTAGTGCAGAAAATGAAACAGGAAAATTCAGACTCGTCCTCTCAGACACATACAATTCCTCCTCGACCTAAGTCTGGTAAAGGAGCAGATATGAGAGTTCTGACTTCCTCACATATTGCCAAAGACCCAGGAAGTAGGGAGAGCAGTACAAATTTAAGAGACTACAATCCTTGTGAAAAATGGGCAAACCGAATAAAAAGCCCAGTCATTATAGTCCAAGGATGGCACTGTCACTCCCATGACTTCCCACCTATAATAAGTAGTGAGCTACAGACTATTTAAACAGCAGAGACCTGCAGGAGTGACATGTTGGGCTGCTTACAAGGGCAGAATTGACTAGTGGAGGCTGGAAGTTAAGTGAGGATAAAATTACAGCATATGAAAAGGTTATTACACGTGGGTCCAGCATTTTGGCCCTTTCAGTTTCACTACTGCTTAGTAACAGCCCGTACCTCACTTTTTGGTGTCACCGTCATTCACTCATTCGCTCATTTCGTTCAACAATGAAACCAGTGCTCAAGAAGATTGAGAGTTAGCAAGACACTCTAACACTGCATGTTGGGGGTTTAGGATTTTCCATGATCTGTTTGGCTTTAGATCCAGATTCCAGGAATACAATGCTTCAGATGACTTACTACACTGATCAGCATTTACATAGGCACTTCCACATTTTAGTAATATATCTATAATTATTATCTTAGAATCAACTCCTAGAAATGGAATTACTGATACAGTGGATATGAAACTATGCACAAAGACATATATACAAAGATGATCATCATAGTTTTCTTTTCAAGGGTAAAAAAGATGAGAAACCCAAATGTCTGCCATGAAGTGGCTGGTTAAATAGATTGTGGTATGTTCTTACAATGGGATCTAAAATGTTCTCAGAAGAGATTCAATAATTTTTGAGAAATTCTCATAACATATTAGGTGGACAAAGGATCAATATAGTAGATACAATGTAACAGATGTGTTCATAAGTCTAATATGCCTAAGAAGCCCCTGGATTCTACATTTTTTAACAAGTCCCAGGTGGGATTGTGTTTCCCTGAATTTTGCAATCACAAATATATCTTTAAGTTTTAAATAAAACTTGAGGCCAGGCACAGCGGCTCAGGCTTGTAATCCCAGCACTTTGGGAGGCAGAGGAGAGAGGACTGTCTTAGCCCAAGGGTTCGAGACCAGACTGGGCAACTTGGTGAGACCTCGACTCTACAATAAACCAAAAAATTAGTCAGGCGTGTTAGTACATGCCTGTAGTTCCAGCTACGAGGCAGAATGATCGCCTGAGCCTACCAGGTCGAGGCTGCAGTGGTCATGAGCGTGCCACTGCACTCCAGCCTGGGTAACAGAGTGAGATTCCAACTCAAAAATAAATAAATAAATAAAACTTGAGGCCAGATGCAGTGGTTCATGCCTGTATTCCCAGCACTTTGGGAGGCCAAGGCAAGAGGACTGTCTGAGTCCAGGAGTTTGAGACTCATCTCTACAAAAAGTAGCTGGGTATGGTGGCGTGTGCCTACAGCTACTCAGGAGGCATAGTTGGAAGGGTCACCTAAGCCCAGAAGGTCAAGGGCATGATAAGCTGTGATTTTGCCACTGCACTCTAGTCTGGGCAAAAGAGCTGAGACCACCAACTCAAAAAAAAAATGATACAAAGCATCCAGAAAAGGTAGCTCTATAGAGAAAGACAGTAGACAATGGGGCTGGGAGTGGGAACGAGAATTAACTACAAATGGGCATGAAGGATGTTGCTGGGGTGATGGAAGTTTGCATAACTGGGTACATTTACTAGAAATCATCACACTATATACTTGAAATGAAGGAATTATGAGATACATAAAATATGCCTTGATAAAGTTACTTTTTTCTTTTTTTCTTTTCTTTTTTTTTTTTTTTTTTTTTTGAGTAGGAGTCTCACTCTGTCGCCCAGACTGGAGTGCAGTGGCACACTCCCAGCCAATACAGCCTCGACCTGCTGGGCTCCGGCAATCCTTCCACCTCAGCCTTTCAAGTAGCTGGAATTATAGGCATGTGCTACCACGCCCAGCTGATTTTTTGATTTATTGTAGAGATGAGGTCTCGCTGCCCAGGCGGGTCTCAAACCCATGGGCTCAGGCAATCCACTCACCTCAGCCTCCCAAAGGCGCGGGATTACAGGCTGAGCCACCGAGCCCAGCTAAAGTTACTTTTTTCAAAGGTTTTTTAAAAGTGACCAGGCAATTTTAAAAATTATCACATAGCATTTCTAAAAAAATTTTAAAGAACTTAAAAACAATAATTTGGGGAAAGGAGAGTGTTTAATGAAGGGATACATAGTTTTCATTAAGTTTTGGAGAAGGATGGTGATGATGGTTGTATAACAATATGAACATACATACTTAATGCCACAGAACTGTACACTTAAAATTTACCCTTCTAACAATTTTTATGTGTTATAACTTTTACTACAATAAAAAGTAACTAAATATGAATGCTAGCTGTTACCAGTGAAGAATTTTGTTCCTTCTGCTTCCATTTCAAGGCCCCATCCTGACTTGAATGTCAACCCCTAAAAAGATATGTCAACATTTTAATTCCCAGAACCAGTGAATGTGACCTTATTTGGAGAAAGAGTCTTTGCAGATGTAGTTAAGGATCTTGAGATGAAGAGACCATTCTGGATTATCCGGATGGTCCCTAAATCCAGGGACAAATGTCCTCATATGAGACACCCAGAGGAAAAGGCAGAGGAAATGGCAATGTGAAGACAGAGGCAGAGACTGGAGTGGCGTGGCCAGAAGCCAAGGCAAGTCAGGAGCCAATCAAAGCTAGGAGACGTAAGGAACGGATTCTCCTTTAGAACCAGTGGAGAGTACCTTGATTTGGGACTTCTAGTCTCCAGAACTGTGAGAGGATAAATTTTGTTGTTTTTAACTACCCGGTTTGTGGTAATTTGTTGTGGCAGCCACAGGAAACTAACCCACTCACCAATGAGGCCTCCAGAACTGGTTCCACAGGAGCTGCACTCAGATTTCAGGTCACTATCCAAGAAAGTTACAGACTGGCTAGCTATGGTGGCAGGAGCAGAGGAGAAGAAGGAATGCCTTGTACATACAACAAAACAGAGTCTGTGACATGCTTTTCAACACAGGATCCTTCTGGAAACACCTAGTGACATTCCGAGAAATACCAACTAATTAAAAGAGCATCTGAAAGAATGCCTTTCTGCAGCACAGCTGCTCTTTGCCATTATCTTGTCACCTCTCTGATGGGTCATGAGACTCTTTCAGACAGATGTCAATTTCCTTCTTAATTGATTTCAGTGACAAGATAGACCATTGAGGCTGGCTGACACTGGAGACAACTCACAGCCCTTTTTTTCTTATTGAAAACCTCACTTTTTTTTTTTTTTTTGAGTTGGAGTCTCACTCTGTTGCCCAGACTGGAGTGCAGTGGCCGCACCGCAACCTCAACCTGCTGGGCTCCGGCGATCCTTCTGCCTCAGCCTTCCAAGCAGCCGGAATTACAGGCATGCGCTACCACACCCGGTTAATTTTTTCATTTATTGTAGAGATGAGGTCTCGTTGCCCAGGCGGGTCTCGAACCCGCGGGCTCAGGCAATCCACTCACCTCAGCCTCCCAAAGGCGCGGGATTACAGGCTGAGCCACCGAGCCCGGCTGAAAACCTGACTTTTAAGAATGTTTTTCCTGCCGTGGCTGCGGTGGCCGGGAGCGGCCACTGCACTCCAGTCTGGGTGACAGAGTGAGACTTCAACTCAAAAAAAAAAAAAAAAAAAAAAAGAATGTTTTTCCTTTGAAAAATATTTTGTAAGACTGTAGAGTAGCAGATCCTATAGTTTTTTTTAATTGATACATAATTATTATCCATATTTATGGGGTACAGGTGCTATTTCAATACATGTATACAATGTTTAATGATCAAATCAGGGTAATTGGCACATCCATCACCTCAAATATGTATCACTGATTTGTGTGGTGAGTATTCAAGATCCTCTCTTCTAGCTATATAAAAATATACAACAAATGCTTGTTAACTATAGTCACCCTACTGTGCTACAGAATACTAAAATTTACTCCTCCTATCTAGCATCTACAATTTCCCATCTTGTGACCCTAGCCTTCCCAGCCTCTAAAAACCATAATTCTACTCTCTACTTCTATGGGTGAGAACATGCATAAACCCTAGACTTTTGAACAACCTTCAGAAAATAGAAAATAAAATCAGATTACTGTACTCTATATGTCTATCTGTATTCGTTAACTCAGAGCTTAGAAAACAAAATGGAAAAAAAAAACCCTGAACACTAAAAAAAACCTTCAGTCAGGTGCGGTGGTTCATGCCTGTAGCCCCAAAACTCTGGGAGGCAGAGACGAGAGGATTGCCTGAGCTCAAGGGTTCAAGACCAGCCTAAGCAACATGGTGAGACCTCATCTCTACAATAAATCATAAAATTAGCCAGATGTGATGGTGCACACCTGTAGTTCCAGCTACTTGGAAGGATGAGGCAGAAGGATCACCTGAGCCCAGCAGGTGGTGGCTGTGGTGGCTGTGAGCATGCCACTACACCCCAGCCTGGGTGACAGAGTGAGACTCTGACTCAAAAAAAATTCACCTGATTTTACAAATTTAATAATTTCTAAGGCTGCACATTTATAGCCGAAATAAACCGTATCCATCTCTTTAGCTTTCTATTCCAAGTACAGCATGCAATCAATTCATTGGTTCCTATTTTCCAGGAGTTACTTCCAAGACATTAGGAAATTCAATTTCCAAAGCACCCCATTGGCATTCAAAGACCAGCAGAATTACTAAATCCTTCTACTGGAAAATCCAGGCCATTATGTTCCCCAAATGGGCTTAAAATGAACCCATATCAATTATTTGACGACCATCTGGTTGCTAACAAGAGACTTTTGGAAACCAGGCTTAAAATAAAAATGCACAAACTAGCACAAAGTTCAGAAAATCAACAAGATTCAATACTCAGATCACATTTCCTACCATCCTTTCTTATCAGCATTTTAATCTTTAATTCCAGAATTTTCATTTTCTTCAGCTTATTGCTTTGATTTCTCATGGTAAAACTATCTCTAGACTTCCCAGATTCTTTGTAAAGGTGGCAATGTCAAGAAGAGGTTTGTTTTCTATCCATGTATGTCTAGGAAATGTGGTATACAATTAAGCTAAACTTAAAATAGCTTTTTAGATGGTGGGTTTTTTTTGTTATTCAAAGAATGTTACCACCACACAAAGAAGAATTCCCAAATCCAGAATGTTTCTCAAGAAGCGCTATATCCTGAGATGGTTCTACTTGTAGGCAAGCACCTCTGTGGTATCATTTAAGAGGCACTGAAAATATGTCTACCCACAAATCTCGTTTTCCTGCCTCCCATTCTCCAGTCTTCTAGAGAGTCTGAAATTTTCATCAACAGATTTAATAATGGACCCAAACAATGTTAGAACCAAAGGGCCCTTAGAATTCATCTGGCTTAACTCCCTAGTTATACAGACAGTTGTGTGCCTTGACCAAAGTAATATGACTTGTATAACAAATATTTACTTAGTATCTATCCAGCACCAAGCACAGTACCAGATGCTGGACAAAGGAAGATACCACTTGATTCCCTGTCTTGGTCTCTCTAAATTCAAAATCTAGTCTAGGAGGCAAAATTCAATTTAAGAGCTTTAAAAGAAAAACGTGTCCTTGGTCACACAGAGTAGAAAGGTTTGCTGGTCTTTACAAGTATTTGGTATAAAAGTTCTCAAACTGTTCAGAATTATTCTCTTAACTGAAGGATCGTAGTGTGCTGATGCATTCTGACGTACTATGGCATGAAAGTATCATGAGCCATAAAACCTCATATCCTAAGGGGGACAAAAAGTAAAATTGGCCTAAGTATCCATCAGTGAACAAACAGATAAACAAAATGTGGTATGTCCATACAAGAATATGATTCAACCTTAAAAAGGAAGGAAATCCTGTCATAAGCTAGTGGATGAACCGTATACTAAATAGAATAAGCCTGTTACAAAGAGACAAATACTATGTGATTCCACTTACATGAAGTACTTGGAGTAGTTAAATTCATAGAGAAAGAAAGTAGCTGGCTGTTGCTTGGGGCTGGGGGAGGGGGAAATGGGGAGTCGATGTTTGATGGGTACAGTTTCAGTTTTGCAAGATGAAAAAGATCTGCAGCTTGGTGGAACACCAATGTGAATGCACTTAACATGATTGAGCTGTACACTTAAAGATGGCGAAGATGAGCTGGGCACAGTGGCTCATGCCTGTAATCCCGGCATTTTGGGAAGCAGAGGTGAGAGGATTGCCTGAGCCCAGGGTTCGAGACCAGCCTGGGCAACTTGGCAAGACCTCATCTCTACAACAAATAAAAAATTTAGCCAGGCATGGTGGCACGTTCCTGTGGTTCCAACTACTTGGAGGGCTGAGGCAGAAGGATCACCTGAGCCCAGCAGGTGGA
>NW_007250863.1:362177-380768 GCF_000164805.1 Carlito syrichta
CCACTGCACTCCAGTCTGGGCGACAGAGTGAGACTCCAACTCAAAAAAAAAAAAATTCAATCAGAAAGACATCACCTTCAAAATAATAGAGGCCAGAGTAGACGGGGAGAATGAGGAGGAGAAAGAATCAATGAAACAAGATTGGCCAATAGAGGACAATTACTGGAGCCTGGTGATGGGTACAAAGTGTTCATGAGACTAGTTCCTCTGAGTATTATGTTTGGAACCTTTCTGGACAGGCATGGTGGCTCAAACCTGTAATCTCAGCACTTTGGGAGGCCAAAGTGAGAGGACTTCCTGAGTTCAGGGGTTTGAGATCAGCCTGGGAAGTTTGGCGAGATTTCATTTCTACAATAAATCAAAAAATTAGCTGAGTATGGTAGTGCGCGCCTGTAGTTCCAGCTACTTGGAAGGCCGAGGTAGAAGGATCACCTGAGTCCAGCAGGTCGAGGCTGTGGTGGCCATGAGCATGTCACTGCACTCCAGCCTGGGCAACAGAATGAGACTTCAACTCAAAGGGAAAAAAAAAAGCACCTTTCTAGTGGCAGCCAATACAAGTGAAAAGCTGGTCAAGGAAATTTCATCCTCTGGGTAAATATAGGAGCTTATCTCTGGGATGTCTAGTGTATGTAGCCAATAACCTTCATGCATTATGTCCCAGCAAGGTAAAGCATCTAAGACACTAAGTCCATTTAAGGGTAACAACAGTGTGACCAAATGCTACCTTTCATTTTAACTTTTTGAATAAGCTACACTTACATCATTCAAATCACACACACACACACACACACACACACATTCCCATTATCCCAGTTTACCATGACCAGGTAATTACCATTACCCCCCTAGGTTATTATTTTCTTAGGCAACTTCCAGTTTCTATAAGTAATTATCATATGTTAGCATATCATTTGTACTGCCCTGCACCTTGCTCTTGTCCCTTAATCTACTGGGAAGTCTTTCCATAGTAGTAAAAAGCATCTTTGCTCCTTTTTCTGACTACAGAGTATTCCATTGTGTGGATGTACTATAATGAATGTAACTCAAGTTAATGGTCATTTAGGATGTTGCCAATATTTTCTGATTACAAATCACCTCATATCTACCTTGTAAACAAAATGAACGTTATTAAAACAAGGTAGTTCAAAATATTCTGGGATAATTACAGCTTAACAATATTATGGGCCAGGCATGGCAGCTCACATCTGTAATCTTAGCACTTTGGGAGGCTGGAGGATGTCTTGAGCCTTGTATTCAAGACCAGCGTAGGCAATATAGTGAGACCTTGTCTCTACAAAAAAAATTAAAAATTAGCCAGATGTGGTGGTGTACACCTGGAGTCCCAGCTACTGGGGAGGCTGAGGTGGAAGGATCGCCTGAGCCCAGGAGGTAGAGGTTGCAGTAAGCCATGACTGTGCCACTGCCCTCCAGTGGGTGACATAGTAAGACTTCAACTCAAAAGAAAACAAAATTATGTTAATAGTATCCTCTGCAAAGACCTCCTTGATCATTCTGGTCCACAACAAGCACTTCTTGATTTCAATACTACACATTTGCCCTCAAACTTTGCCTGTATTATATCTTTTTCAACTGTTGGATATGAACTGTGTGGACCTGGAGGCCATAGCTATTGTCTACTCTACATCCGTATTCTGCACAGCACCTAGCAGTTTCAGCAGGGAAAACATGTTCAACAGACACTGATAATTAACTAGCATTAGCAAATGCTTCTCTTATGACTCACAGGTTTTCTAGACCTGAGATGTCCTTCAGAGAAGGGGTCTAGCCAGTTTTGTTCTGGGAATTATTGTAAAATCATAATCAAACTGTGATTCATTGCAAAAAAAAAGTCTAAATCCAACAAATTGAATCCTCTTGGAATGCTTTGCACACAGAATAGGAAACATCATGACATTCGGAAGGTGCCCGACATCTCAATTCACAGGCACAAAATGATATTTAAATAGCATCTGTGGTGGGGACACAGCCAACATATACAAGAAAGTTACAAGTAACACTGACATGGGATGGAAGAGAGATCTCGCACTTTTAAGGGTAAATTATGCTCAGCAGAATTCTCAATCACGTTTTAATTTTACTCTGTAATCTATTTCATTCATCCAATCAATCTGTATTGAGAGTGGCCAGGAAAGGTCTCTTAAAGAAGTGGCTTCTGAGCTGAAGCCTTCATGACAAGCAGGAGGGGCAGACCAGGCAGGGAACTTCTCTTGGGAAGCTTCCAGCCACAGGCAGAGGTGCACAGATGGCAAATCAGGTTCCAGTATAATTGGTGTTATGGGTTATATTGTATCTCCCCAGAAGATATTGAAGCCTTAATCCCTAGTAACCATGAATGTGACCTTATTTAGAAATAGGGTCTTTGCAGATGATCAAGTTTAAATGAGGTCATTTGGGTGGGCCCTAATCCAATATGACTGGTGTCCTTAGAAAAAGAAGGAATTTAGACACAGAGATGTGCCCACAGGGAGAATACATGTGAAGATGAAGGCAGAGATCGGGGGATGTATCTACAAGCCAAAGAACGCCAACAAGCCACCAGAAGCAAGATTCTCCCTCACAGCCCTCAGAAGGAACCAACCCCGCCCACACCTTGATCTCTAACTTCCAGTCTCCAGAACTGTGATACAATACATTTCTGTTGTTTAAGTCACTCAGTCTATGGTACTTTGTCACAACAATGCAAGCCAACTAAGACAATGGGTATTAGGTATGGTAAGTATTCACCACACACCAAAAGTCACTTTCAATCCATTTTAGCAGCAGAATCCTTGTCCTAAATACAATTTTACCTAGAACCCCAGTATGTTAACAGATTCAAAGGACAAAAAGGCTTACTCAAAAGAAATATTTCACTGCTTGCTAAATGCATAAAGCACTTACTTCCTCTGATCTCATGAGCTTTTTGCAAACCTGTTTGAAAAGGACTTAAAAGGAAAATTTGAAAAAAAAAAAGAAAGAAAAGAAAATTTCAAACCAGGCTGGGCCAGAAGACCTGGATGAGGGAAGGGAGTGGTGATTTATACCACCATATTATTACGTGATTATGATTACTACCACCACTGCCATTTTTTAGTACCTACTAGAAGTCAGGCACTATGTCCACTCTTCATATCAACTCAGAGAGGTGGGTGTTGTGATCCTCTTTAGAGAAGCAAAATCAAAGAAGTTGACTTGCTAAAAGCCTCCATATTTGTCAGCTTAGGCTTCCATAACAAAACACCACAGACTGAAGGGTTTAGATAATAGAAATTCATTACCGCACAGCTCTAGAGGCTAGAAGTCCAAGGTCAAGGTACATTTGGTTTCTCCTGAGGCATCTCTTATTGGCTTGCAGATGGCCACCTGTTTGCTGTGTCCTCACATAGTCTTTCCTCTGTGCGTAGGAGTGTCTGGTGTCTCTATGAGTTCTAATCTCTTCTTATGAGGACACTAGTCAGATTGGATTATGGCACACACTAATGGCCTCATTTTAACTTAATCAACCTTTTAAAGGCCCTATCTCCAAATTCAGTCACATTCTGAAGTACTGGGGGTTAGGACTACAACATATGAATTTGTGGGAAGGGACACAATTCAGCCCATAACAGCCCCTTAAGGAAAAGATTGAAGAGTACACATTCCATCCCAGAACCATTTGACTTCAGAGGCCATCATCCTTGGGTCACACTACCTGCCTATGAAATGCCCTCTTAATTTGCAATAAAAGAAAATATATTATCTGAACAATAAGAAAAATCAAAGCTTTGGTTTTTTTTCCTTTTGAAGAGTCTCTCTTGAGGCCCTAAGTCATCCCCCAGGAAAGCCTGGGTAAAGTCCATGGTAGAGTGTAAGTCTTCAGAGGGTAAGGAGAAAGGAGATAAGAGCTGCTCCATCCCCAATAGAGGGCCCAGGCTGAACACCAACCTATGAAGATTTCAGCTTTCACCCTCCAAATCAGGGTCCCCACGCCCGCTCCTAGCATTAGCTAGAATACTGGAAAAGGAATGCTCCAAGCATGGGCCCAGTTTCAGGCTCACTGACATATAAGGTTTTCTGAGACTTGCTTTCTTCTGTTTGTGAGTCTCGAGAAGGGGGCTCATCCCAGGCCAACCCCCGCCCCCCCACACACAAAAAATCCTGGCCAAGAATATAGCAAAAAGTATCCATCAGATAACTGACTTCTCAGAAAACATGGGCCCTTCACATGATTACCCTGGCTCTGGCAGCTGCTATACCCACAAGTGTTCATAGAATCATCTTTAAAGGTCTGTCAGTCTCTGCTGCTTCAGATACCAAATCATATAAAAGATGGTACCTTGCTGTGCCCTTCCCCAGGCAGAAAAGCAATGCTCTGAAGAGTGAGATGACAGAGACCTTTATGAGTACCATTCTAGGGGCCAACAAGGGGAAGATGTCCAGGGGAGCCTTCCTTTACCAAGCACGGGATCCCCATAAAATAAGGAGAATTCTAGAGTGAGCAACCCATCAAGATATCTATGTACCAGGCACTATACCAGGGTGATGAAGACTAGAAACCAAGCTTTGGCTAAATTTTGATTAGGGACACATATCTGGTCAAAAATAAGATAATAAAACAATAAAAAGCCCCAAATGCAGTATCAAACTTTTTTAATTGGAGTCTCACTCTGCCGCCCAGGCTGGAGTGCAGTGGTATGCTCATGACTACCCCAGTGTCAACCTGCTGGGGTCCAGCAATCCTTCTGCCTCAGCCTTCCAAGTAGCCAGAACTACAGGCGTGCGCTAACCACACCTGGCTAATTTTTGATTTATTGTAGAGAAGAGGTCTTGCCAAGTTGCCCAGGTGGGTCTCGAACCCACAGACTCGGGCAATCCACTTGCCTCGGCCTCCCAAAGTGCTGGGATTACAGGCTGAGCCACCGAGCCTGGCCACTTCTTTTTTAAAAGGACAGTGTGAATAAATGTCAACTTGGAGTGGTAGAAGATGGGGAATAAAGAAACATCAGAAAAGACCATGGAAGACAAAAGAGAGGTGGAAATAAATATAACATAATTAGAACATGTAACATTTATATTTTCTAAAGTAAACCTCCATACAACATTTGACACATTGTACCAATGCCAAATGACACATTCTTCTGTTTCAGAGACCCACTGATATTTATATATATAGCAACCTCTTTAATCATGAGAGTCCATTTCTAAACACCTCAATTCTAATTGAGACACATCACTATTCCAGAACGTTGTCTATCTGGATATTGTCTCCCAACTTTATACACATACTTGTTACTCCATGGGTGAAAGGAGTAAAATCTGGTTTCAGGCCAATCCCAGGAGAAAACCAGTAAATACACATTCCTCTGGACACTCCCAAGGCTGAAAAGCAATCCCTACAATGGTCACTAGGGAGGGCATGGTCTCCTAACCAATTATAGCCCTTCTGGTAGAAGAGGTTCTACTTTTGTGTTTCCAGTATGTTAATCAATACTTTATACCAGGCAGAAAAAAAAAATGCCTGATGGAAATAAGTCAAGCTGCAACTTAGCAATATCTATCTAAACTGTAAGGACATAAAGTCTTAAACCAACAATTCCACTACTAGTCATTTATCTTATGGATAGACTCACATGAAAGAAGATGGTTTGTTGCAGGAGAAAAGATTAAAACAACCCCAAATAGAGCACCAATTAAACAGAATAAGGTGCTGATACAGAAAAATTCATAGGCCAGCCGTGGTGACCCATGTCTGTAATCCCAACAATTTGGGAGGCAGAGGTGAGAGGATTGCCTGAGTACAGGGGTTCAAGGCCAGCCTAGGCAACTTGGTAAGACCTCCACTCTACAAAAATAAAAAAAAAAATTAGCCAGGCGTGGTGGTGCGTGCCTTTAGTTCCAGCCACTTGGAAGGCTAAGGCAGAAGGATTGCCTGAGCCCAGCAGGTCAAGGCTGCAGTGGCTGTGAGCGTACCACTGCACTCTAGCCTGGGTGACAGAGAGAGACTCTGACTCAAAAAAAAAAAAAAAAAGAAAGAAAAGAAAAGAAAGAAAGATGCATAAAGTGAAAAAAGCTACTTGGCTCACACCTTCCATATCGTTGCCCAGTTTGTGGGTTGTACAATTTTTTTTTTTTTTTGAAACAGGGTCTCACTCTATCACCCAGGCTGGAGTGCAGTGGTATGATCCCAGCCCGCAGCAACCTCAACCTCCTGGACTCAAATGATCCTTCTGCCTCAGTCTCCTGAGTAGCTGGGACTACAGGCACGTGCCACCATGTCCAGCTAATTTTTTACATTTTGTGTAGAGACGAGATCTCCCTGTGTTGTCCAGGCTGGTCTCAAACTCTTGGGCTCAAGCAATCCTCCTGCTTTGGGCTCCCAAGGTGCTGGTATTACAGGTGTGAGCCACCATGCCTGACTTTTTTTTTTTTTTTGTATTTTAATGTTTGTATATACATACAAAATCCTAGAGTACAAATAAACAGTTGAGGGGGATGTAAAGTACAGAAAGTTAAGCTCTTCTCTACCATTTGAATGTTTTTTCCATAACTTAAAACATGTATAGGAAAAATCCATAAGCAATGAGAATTCATGAGAATATATCCTTAAATGTCTCTCAGCAGTGAACAGAATCTTAAAGGACAACAATAACTTTTAAGTGGAGTCAAATGAGTTTCATGAAATGAAGTTAGAATGAAGTTAGACAATCTTCACAGGGCTGATTCCTACTCAGGAAGTAGCTCAATACAGTTAAGAGTGGGCTTTGGGCCAGGCTCAGTGGCTCAGCCTATAGTCCCAGCACTTTGGGAGGCTGAGGTGAGTGGATTGCCTGAGCCCGTGGGTTCGAGACCACCCCAGGCAACTTGGCAAGATCTCGTCCCTACAACAAGTAAAAAAAAAAATAGCCAGACATGGTGGCCCACGCCTGTGGTTCCAGCTACTTGGAAGGCTGAGGCAGAAGGATCGCCAGAGTCCAGCAGGTCAATGCTGGGGTGGCCGTGAGTGTGCCCCTGCACTCCAGCCTGGGCGACAGAGTGAGACTCCAACAACAACAAAAAAAGAGTGGGCTTCATGAACTGGGCACGAAACCCAAATGGTTTCTTATTAGTCATCATTCAATCAGAAAACCAAAGAATTTTCCATGCCCCACTCTGTAAGCCTAGCACATAAACAAATTTTTAATCAACACATTTTTCATAATTGTAAGGGGCAAAGGTATGTAACATAATCAAAATATAATCCAGAACATTATGAATTAGAGCTCTTGCTCAATGGATGCTAAAAATTACAGTGATTGCAATTTCTATACAGAAAAAAAGCAAGCTGGGAAGGGTGCAAGTACACACATAGATACTCATCATGGTTTTGCATGTAATAGCAAAAACAAAATTAAAAACAAGCAAATCAACAGGAGACTAAGTGGATAAATTATATGGTAGCCATACAATAAAACAGTATACAGCTATTAAACACTTTGCAGTTCTAAATCATAGACATAGAAAGATATTTGTGGCACATTTAAGCTTTTAAAATTCTGATTATGGCCCAGCACGGTGACTCACACCTGTAATCCTAGCACTTCGGAAGGCTGAGGTGGGAGGATTGCTTGAGCCCAGAAGTTCGAAACCAGCCTGGGCAACATAGCAAGACCCCCGTCTCTACCAAAAAAAAAAAAATCGAAAGATTAGCTGGGCATGATGGCATACACCTGTAGTCCTAGCTACTCCAGGGGGCTGAGGCAGAAGGATCACCTGAGTCTAGGAGGTCGAGGCTGCAGTGAGCTGTGATCATACCACCGCACTTCAGCCTGAGCAACAGAAGGAGACTCTGGCTCAAACAACAACAACAACAAAAAAAAAGCTGATCAGCAGCACTTTGTCATGGCCTTATTTGGAAAATATATGTATATTTGTTTGTGCATCGTAGAAAAGGTTAGGAGAGAACAAAATGTGAACCATGGTTATCTCTGGATGGTAGGATTACAGGAGATTTTGTTTGTGCATATTTTGGCTGATCTCTACTCTAACTTTTGCATAAAAACATTTTTAATTGTATGATTTTTAACTTTAAAAATCCTGGCTATCTTATCCTTCCTTGGCAGACACAATGTTCTTCCATGGAAGAGAATTCAACATGAAACATGTTGCTCGCTCTCTCTCTCTCTCTCTCTCTCTCTCTCTCTCTCTCTTGCCCTTTTGCTGGTCTTTCGGTGGTTTTTCAGATACTTTAGAGCTACAGAGAGGAGGAGATGACAGGCCTAACATTTTCAAGGTTGTCTTTCCCTCTTTCAAATGCAGCAATTATGTTAGACCAGTGGTTCCTAACTGGGGGCACCTGTGCCCCCCAAGAGACATTTGGTAATGTCTGGAGACACTTTTTTGTTGTTGTCACAACTTGGGGGCAGGAAGGTCATGCTACTGGCATCCAGTGGGTAGAAATTAGGGATGATAAACACCCTACAATGCACAAGATGGTCCCCACAGTGGCCTTAACTGGCTCAAAATGTCAACAGTACCAAGGTTGAGAAACCCTGTGTTAGGCTAATGAGTCTTCAAGTGACTCCCTAACCCTCTATAAATAGCACCCTTAAATGTCTATATGAGAAAATCTGGCCAGGAGGCACCTCCAGTAAAATGGAAATACATCAATCACAGAGGCAGAAGACCTGGGTTGAAACCCAGATCTGCCCCACTTCTAGCTGCGAAACCTCAGGCAGGTGACTGTGTCATCCTGCTGGTCACCCCAACCTCCTCCATAAATTGGAAATCCTGCCACTCACCTCCCAGTGTGCACGAGAAGCTTCAATACAGCCATGTAGGGGAAAGAGTTTTGTAAATTGTGAAGCACCATGCACATGGGAATGATTTTATCATTCTAGAATATCAACTGTCCAGGTTAACCAAAGAAAACACAGGGTTTCAAGTCTTTGTCTAGCATATTTCCACCACCCTGAGTCCCGTGTTACCTACTTCAGATGCTAACTTGGCAGTTATTTTTACTAAATACTTAGACTGAAAAACATAAAGAGTGCTTTTTCTTTCTTTTCTTTTTTTCTTTCTGAGTTGGAGTCTCATTGTGTTGCCCAGGCTGGAGTGCAGTGGCACCCTTATGGCCACTCCAGCATTGACCTGCTGGGCTCCAGCAATCCTTCCACCTCAGCCTTTCAAGTAGCTGGAGCCACAGGCACATGCTAGCACACCCGGCTAATTTTTTTGATTTATTGTAGAGATGAGGTCTTGCCAAGTTGCCCAGGCGGGTCTCGAACCCACCGGCTCAGGCAATTCACTCACCTCGGCCTCCCAAAGCACGGGATTACAGGCTGAGCCACTGAGCCCGGCAAGAGTGCTTTTTCTATACCACATCTTTCTTGGCCTAAGTTGTAAAGCAGCAGAATTCAGTGATCAAATGGCAAGACCTGGAATCAGATTCCCAGGAAAGAATTCCAGTTTTACCTCTTACCAGCTGGGTGACTGGAAAGTGATACGGCTTCTCTAAGACTCAGTTTCCTCATCTGTCTATCCAAACTAGAACATTTCAGAGTGAAATAACTTATCAACTGAACCAGGGTATTTAAGAGTGAAAGGGAGGAAGCCAGGCACAGTGGCTCATGTCTGAAATCCCAGCACTTTGGAAGGCTAATTTGAAAGGACTGCTAGAACCTAGAAGTTCGAGACCAGCCTAGGTAACATAGCAATACCTCGTCTCTAAAATATCAAAACTTCAGCCAGGCGTCGTGGCTCATGTCTGTAGTCCCAGCTACTCGGGAGGCTGAAGAGGGAGGATTGCCTGAGCCCAGGATGTTGAAGCTGTGGTGAGCCATGATTGTGCCACTGCATTCTAGCCTGGATGACAGAGTGAGATCCCAACTCAAAAAAAAAAGAGTGAAAGGGAATGTCGATGCTAATGCTAGGACAACAGGATTACACAGAACTGTCCCTAGGCAAACAGAGGACATAAAGTCACTGTAATGACAAGGATAATAACAGCCTCACAGGCTTGTTCTGATTACTAAATCAGATAAAAGAGGCAACGCACTTATTAAATGCAAGCTATGATCTATCCTTTCTCCTTCCATTCATTCAGTAAGTCCTTAGTGCCCAGGCATGACTCTGAGCCAAGAAAGTAATGGTAAGTCAGGTATATCCACTCCCTGTCCACAGCATACTTCTTCCTCTTGTTCCATAGAGTGTTCAATTTGCAACTTTTCTTACACATACACAAGAGTTAAACATAAACCCACAAGTCAGCATTTACAGGTCAAGAACACCCAGGAAGCTCATACCAAACACATAACAGTTAACAGTCTGCTTTACAAAGAGAAATAATGAATAAGCACTTATCTAATCAGAAAAGACAAAATGATGTACTATTATCCCAAAGTCCCTGATTCTGGAAAGCTATTTTAGTTTGACTCAAAGTGAGCTATAAATGAGTCTCATAAAGTTTTATTAATTAGTGCCCTTCGTAACTTAGCATTTAACGTTTCAAAGCACATTACGATATTAGCCCCTTTTCATTTCTGTGCACACCCCATTACAATGAATTATGTCTGTGGGTCCACCAAGACGGCCTTACAGAATTCATACACTATGAAAGCAAGTCACTCTAGCTTACTTTGATATGGTGATGTTTCTATAGCTTTTGCCAAGAAAGAAGCCTTTTTGCTCAGGATACTAAAACAATTTTCTCTAAAATTCAGCACTCACCATGAGACGTAGATGTTCCTGATTTTACACAGAGGTTCATTAGCCCCTAGGGGCTTGAAACTCTAGTCACAAATTCCTTTCCCTCCTTCCTCCTTGACTCCCCCAACTATGAACACAAATTCTCACACCCAAACATTTCTATATGTGACTGCGAGGCCAAGCCCTCTCCTCCTCCTCCTTGTTCACAGGCACACCCTCAGTCAGTCCTCCTTTGTGCCAATTCCTAAGGGCCGTTACAGAGGCCGCATTCCACTCCTTCAGCAGTTGTTAGATCTCGAACAAACGCCAGCCAGGTCCCATCACTAGAAACGCAAAATACGTACCTCTAGAAAAAGAGAGCCTATCAAGTGAGCTATACGTGCATAATTCAGAACAAATTCAGAGACCATCAGTTTCTGTTGTACTTCATGCCTCTGTCTTGATTCAAAGCAGCTTAAATCAATGGTGCATGTTTTGATCTGGTGCTGGCTACACAGACGTGCTCAGTTTGTGAAAATTCAACAGCGGCACTCTCATGTGCATTTGATATATGTATATTACATTGCTGTAAAAAATGTTTTAAGTAGTTTATACCATGTAAACTTTGATATAAATAAGCATAATTTACACACTACCTACACTAGTGTTTTTCAAGCTGTTTTCAAACTGGATTGCCACCAATCAGTGGGCCACATAATCAATTTAGAAGGTCCTAACCAGCATCTGTGAAATGGAATGGAGGATACAAGAGGGCATCACACATAGTGAAGGCAACTACTCTTCCGGGAAATTCACTTATTTACATGTATGCGTACATATATGTACCTATGGACTAGGCTGCCAGATCTGTTTTTTGTTTGTTTGTTTTGAGTCAGAGTCTCACTCTGTCATCCAGACTGGAGTGCAGTGGTACACTCATGGCCACTACAGACTCGATCTGCTGGGCTCCGGCAATCCTTCCACCTCAGCCTTCCATGTTGCTGGAACTACAGGCGTGCGCTACCACAACTGGCTTTTTTTTTTTTTTGAGTTGGAGTCTCACTCTGTCACCCAGGCTGGAGGGCAGTCCTTCTACCTCAGCTTTCTGAGTAGCTGGAATTACAGGTGTGCGCTACCACGCCTGGCTAATTTTTTTGATTTATTGTAGAGGTGAGGTCTCCCCTGCCCAGGCGGGTCTCAAACTCCTGAATTTAGGCAATCCTCTCACCTTGGCCTCCCAAAGTGCTGGGATTATAGGCTTGAGCCACCGTGCCCGGCCCCAGATTTGTTTTTTAACCATAGGACACAGAACCTGGGAGATACTGAGTACACCAAAAAATAATAGATGGATTTGGGAGCCAGACAGATCTGGGTTCTGATCCTGGCTGGTTATGATCTAAGTGCTCAGGAACAAGTCACCTAATCTCGGTGAGCCTCCATTTTGCCATCTCTAAAATGGGGGTAATACTATCTATTCCCCAGAATTGGTATAAGGTGTCAGCAAGCTGGCAAACAGTCCATCACAGAGAACTATGTAGACACTGTCCCTGCTGCTATTTATATGGTGCCTGGACTAGCTTCTTTACCTGTAGGAAGGACATTTCAAGGAAATATGCAAAGAAGGGCAGTGTCCAGTGACTACTTGCATACCTAATCCTGAATTGTACCCCATATCTTTAAAATTAAATTAAATATGTAAAAAAGAAGAGCAATACCAAGGCTGAGCCTCTATCACATGACCCCTTCTAGGCCCCCAGAAGAACAAATATTTGAGAAGACCAGGGCAGGGAAAAGCTATTGCCCTAGCACACTTGGTGATAAGTCATTTGGCTTTGGAATCTGACCAGAGGGAAAAACCACTTTCCAAGATAATAGGGTTTTTCCCATTATTCTTGGCAGGAGGAAGAGAAAAACAGAAAGGGAAGAAGGCCTCAATAAAGAAATAAAGCATTTGTTTCAAGCGAATCACTTTGAAGACAGGTGATTTTTATTTTGAGAATAAAAATGATGCTTAAATCTGTTAGAGGGTTACTCCAGACACCAGCCAGGGGCTGGCCAAAAGAGAGAAATAGTGTCCTGGGGTCTAAAGTGCTCCCAATGTGCCAGAGTGTGACAGAAGCAGATGGGGGGTGGTGGTACATAAAAGATGGGACTTCCTCTATCAGCTTGCATCACAAACTACTTAAAAGCCATTCCCTATATTAATTATCCAAAGACACTATTCATTCAACAAATATTTGTTGACCATCCACTATGCATCTAGAATTTATATGGTGGGGATAAGACAGACAAGACCTCCGTCCCCACAGAGCTGAAATTCCAGAGGGGTAGACAGCAAGTACCAAGTAAATCAATGAGTCAGCAAAATATTTTCCAGCTGTAATATAAGCACTGTGAAAGAAAGAAATATGGTGATACGAGAATAGAGAAAGGAAGTTCAAGATGGAAGAAGCCCTTTAGACAAGATGACCCTCTAGACAAGATGGCCTTTAAGAGAGCTTCTCAAAGTCGGAAGAAGAGAAAGAGCCAGCCAAGCAAGGAACAAGAAAAGGGCGTTCCTGGCAGCAAGAACTGAAATTCCTGAGCCAAGAGGCAGGAAAGGACTTGGCAGGGCAGGGGTGAATGGGAAGTCAGTGTGGTGAAAGAAGTGGTCAAGCAGGAAGGTGACCCTGATGAGATGAAAAGGCAGGCAAAGCCAGACCATATGAGGCACAGCGGCCATGGGAAAGAAAGTGCATTTCTATGAAGAGCTCATAGAACTACTGAAGACTGGCACATCGTGATACATTACTTTGATGTTGGTGAAGGTAAAAGGTACTCTTAAATCATCCTAGACAAAATAAAGTGTCCAGATGATATGATGTCTCCAGAATCAATGATAAAAATTAGCACTGTGTCAGAGCTTACTGAAACACAATTATTGAGGAGTCTTGGCAGCTACAAACAACTATAGCCTATAGATGAGATGAAATACAAGAAACTCAATGGGGGAAAGGGGTGGGAGAACTTGTGCCTGGCAAGAGAACACTATCATTAGCAATTAACTCACAGTTAGCAGATATAAAGCACATAGAACAGTTAATTAACAAGGCAGGCTCTAGAAATGCCCTAAACACACACACACACACACGCACGCACACACACACACACACACACACACAGATACACACCGGAAAGACAATTGGGGTGGATCAATGTGCATGGTAGCTGCCTAAATTTATGAACAGGTTAACTGAAACAACACGATGGAAAGAGACCATGCTGGTTCCCTACAAGTACTTTATTTTTTGCATCGGGGTCTCACTCTGTCACCCAGGCTGGAGTGCCGTGATGCAATCATGGCTCATTGTAGCCCCAAACTCCTGGGCTCAAGTGATCCTCCCACCTCAGCCTCCTGAGTAGCTGGGACTACAGGAATATGCCACCATGTCTGGCTTGCTACATGTACTTCTGATTCAGAAATTAGATGACAGCCAAGCGTGGTGGCTCATGCTTATAATCCCAGCACTTTGGGAGGTGGACGCAAGAGGATTGCCTGAGCCCACAAGTTTGAGACCAGCCTGAGCAACTTGGCGAGACCTCATTTCTACAATAAACCAAAAAATTAGCCAGGCGTGGTGGTGCCCTCCTGTAGTTACAGCCACTTGGAAGGCAGAGGTGAAAGGATCACCTGAGCCCAGCAGGTTGAGGCTGTGGTGGCCATGAGCATGCCACTGCACTCCAGTCTGGGAGACAGAGTGAGACCCTGACTCAAAAAAAAAAAAAAGAAAGAAAGAAAAGGAAAAAGAAATCAGATGAACTGCTGCTGAGCAGTTTTCATCAACGTTTTTCTTTTCTTTTCCTTTTCCCTCACTCCAGCTGAATATAGGTATTCAGAACTTGAAAACTCAAAGCTGAACTGGAAATAGCTCTTTTGAATTATCACTCTCCCTCAAGGACCCATAAATACCCTCTTAACTTGGGTCCCCAGGACCCATCATACTTAAACATATCAGTGAGACATGATCCACCCTCTCTCCGGCACATTGTTTTTTAAGGGGTTGGAGGTTCACCTTGCCTTGACTAAAAGGGCAATCTGGGGCTATGGCCTTAAGCAAAGTCAACTGGCTGACCCTAAGATCAAACCTATGACATTGGCCAAGAGAACTTGGTGGCCACAAAATTTGCCCTGAAACAAGCCAGGACAGCAACTTTGATGGCATCTTACAGAGCCCAGCACGCTGCTTGCCTTTAGGGTATAACATGCCATAGAAAAAGAAGGGGGTAAGGAGGGCAACCGAGTGCCAGGTGCTTTCACATTCATTATGTTAAGCAACCCAGCAATCCCGTGAGCTGCTGTGATGGAGATTTGTGGATGAGAAAAGTCTTGGAGAAATTGTTAGTGACCCAAGGCTACATACATAGTTAGCTGAATAGGGAGATGAGCCTTGCCCCATACCTCCATTGGCCTCTAGCAGCAGGACAATGCTCTGGACAGGCTCCAAAGCTATCTATCTCGCCTCCCATCTCATTCTTCTCCCTTCCCTCTTTCTTTCTCCACACCAGAGGAAAGCTAGATTCCACACCTGGCTTCCTCCCAGACTCCCAAATCTGCCAACTGCCTCAGAAATGTTACCTGTTCCCAACCCCCGGAGAGGGATACCTCACTGCTGAAATGGACGCCTGTGAGGGTTTGGCTGAGTGGGGCTGTCTGTGGGCAGTGTCGCCTGGAAGAAAATTCATCTAGCTGGTGAGAGCGGCCAGAGAAGGAAAGAGCCACCAAACCAGATGACTGGGGTTATTCAAAATCTTTATCAAATGCCGCTACGAAAGGGGCTCAGCCAAAAGAATTCACTTCTGTCATAGATGAGGGCTTAGAGAAAGAAATTCCCTTCTGCCACAAACAAGAAAACTGAGACCTGGGTCCAAGTGGAAAATGGTGTTGGTCACCGTCTCAGAAGGGCTGCGCTGGGACCAAATTCCCCATCATGCCTCCCTGCTGGCCTACAAAGTTGTCAGGCAACAGGCTACAAAAGATGCAGACATGATAACAAACAAAACAGATGTATGGCCTACTTACAATCTCAGACAAGTCTGCGGCACTCGGGGCTTTGGCTGCTGAAAGCTCCATTCTGTGAAGTATAAAATGATGATTTCTGGCTGTGTCTGAACTCTGGGCAGGAGTGAGTTCTGTGCTCTCCGAGAACTGCAAGTCTCTCTGATTCACTTGGCAGCAGAATTATTCTAAGCATCCTGTCCCGTACCCAACCCGCCTGCCCCTCCCACTACACATTCGCACTGGTGGGTTTTTTAAAAAAATTCTTTGCACTTATTTCTGTCACAAATCAAGTGAAACTCATTTTTCAAAACGAATCCAATCTCTGGCACTAGAGAGTGTGGAACCTGTATGACTGAGGAGGAGGAAGAGCCACCTAATTAGGAAGAAGTTATAATTAACCTCAGAGAAAAGAGAGTTGGAGAACCGCAGTCTGCAGTAACAGCAAAATGGAGATTATTTGAGACAGCTGAAACACTCCACCCAGGCCTCCAGAAGGGGACATGCACGGGAAACAAAGGGCATATGGTGTTTGCTTTCTTCAACATCCGTTCTCACCATTAAGAGCTGTACCAGCAAACGCTCGTTACTTACATGTGGACCCACCCTGCCCTGAAACAGACGCTAAAATACAGCTCATAATCAGATACATTGCAAAACTGAGGCCTACCTTGACTTTTTATTACATACAAAGTAAAATTTAATAAAGTCCAAATAACTGACAGAATGTCTATTTGGCTCAGTGAAGCGTAAACTATACTAGAAAGAAAATCAATTTTTGTTAATTTCAAGTTCATAGAGTAACTAGAATACTGACATATTCAGAACAGGATTTTATTTTTTTCCCAAGGAGAGATTCCAAGGGGCTAACTTAATAACCAGATGAGAATGATTTTCTACTAATCATATATTTAAATATTTCTGTCCCTAAAGCAAACAGGGTTTTTTTATTCGTTTGTACATTTTTTGATTTTCTTTTTTGTTGTTGTTGTTTGTTTGTTTGTTTGTTTCTTGAGTAAGAGTCTCACTCTGTCACCCAGGCTGGAATGTAGTAGTACACTCATGGCCACCGCAGCTTCGACCTGCTGTGCTCAGGCGATACTTCTGCCTCAGCCTTCCAAGTAGCTGGAACCACAGGTGTGCACCACAACACCCGACTAATTTTATGATTTACTGTAAAGACGAGGTCTCACCATGTGGCTCAAGCTGGTCTCGGACCCCTGAGCTCAGGAAATCCTCTTGCCTCCTCCTCTCAAAGTGCTGAGATTACAGGCATGAGCCACCACGACCAGCAAACAGGTTTTTCATGTTACTTAAATCATTTATTTCCCACATTTGTTAATGATACCACCATCTCCAATAATATTAACACTATAAAACTCCAAAGACAAACTTCAGTGCGCTACCTGACCGAATTATGAGAAACTCCTGAATTGGCGAGATCTGAATTGACGATCCTTTTCAGAGCTGTAAAGCCAGGATCAGCTTTTAAAATGCTCACATATTACTACTCTCAAGTCTGTTGAGATCACTGATCATATCTGCTATCAATCAGCCAGGATGAACTGGGATTGAGTCCACCTGCCCACAGATAAGTTCAAAGTCAGAAGTTCACGTTGCCTGCATTTAGCATTAAAAAGGTTTCCCAAGTGAAAAGAACAGAGGGCCAAAGGATCCAGTATGGTTGTGCTCAGTGAGTACTGTTGCTTGCCTACCTGGCTGAGCCAGCTCCCTTCCTCCTTCCTTGGCAGAGCCCACTATTGGTCATAGGTGCCCATCCATTTCCATATACTCCATTCCCCGTTCCAGAGAAGCACCCCAATTAATTCCAAGCCAATCACTGGTTCAGGGTGGGCAACAAGAACTAAGCTCACCCAATCAGACTGCAGGAAAGAACTCCTACATACAGGTTGTGAACAAGGAAGAAAGGGCCCCACTGCCAACAGATGTCATCCTATAGCAGTCTGACAACCACAGGGAAGCTAGCCCTTGGCTGAAGCTACTGCCAGAATGACACTGTGGAGAAGAGAGCAAGAACACAGGTTTCTGATGTCATGTTGAGTAGTTGGTCACACTGCCCTTGGAGTTCACCCTACCTCTAGCCTCTCAATTATGTGGAATAAACATCTGTATTTCAGGCAGTCCCAGACAGGTTTCTGTTCCATACAATCTAAGGCATGCTGACAGGGATGGACTGAGCAGTACCTGTGTAGCCAACAGTAAGAGTTTGTAATTTGGCAAACAGACTCCTTGAAGTAAATAATACACTCGCAGAAAATGTTTCCCTTAATGTTAAGGAAAATGGAGAAATTACAAATGTGGGTGGTAGCCTAGGGTTGGGCATGGAAATGGGGCATGACTACAAATGGGCACAGGGTTTCTTTTGGGGGTGATGGAAATGTCTGAGAATTAGACTGTGGCAATGGTCACACAACTCTGCAAATATATTAAAAACCATTGAGTGGTCAGGGCATGGTGGCTCACACCTGTAATCCCAGCACTTTGGGAGGCCAAGGCGGGAGAATCACTTGGGCCCAGGAGTTTGAGACTAGCCTAAGCCACATTGCAAGATCTCATCACTACCAAACAAAATTTGTTTTTAATTAGCCAGGCAGGGTGGCACACCCCTGTAGCCCCAGCTACTTGGAAGGCCTAAGCGTAAGGATCACCTGAATCCAGGAAGTCGAAGCTACAGTGAGCTATGATCATGCCACTGCACTCCAGCGTGGGTGACAGAGTGAGACCCCAACAACAAAAAAAAAAAAAATCATTGAATGTTCCATTCTATGAGTGAATTTCATGCATATCAATTAGATCTCAAAGCTGTATTAAGCCGGGCTCGGTGGCTCAGCCTGTAATCCCGCACCTTTGGGAGGCTGAGGTGAGTGGATTGCCTGAGCCCGCGGGTTCGAGAC